>NC_056728.1:1077261747-1077406747 GCF_019279795.1 Protopterus annectens | reverse complement strand
TAGGTTAGGTGTGCATAGGGGGAGGGAACTGAATGATAATGTCCCACTTAAACCTATACTCAAAGGGAGGGCCTTGAGATAGTATAATATATAGTAGTTTGACAAAGTGTTTAAAGTTTGCATTATTGACAAGAGCACAATTTGTATTTTTATGCCATATTTATGAATATTTGGTGCTGATAGATTTTGATATATTTTAGAATTCTCTTATATTGGCTCACTTGTGACATTCTTAACTAATTGTAATCATCATTGTTTTATGCATTGAATACAGCTTGATCTAATTAAGTATTTAATTGTTGTTAATTGTGTAATAGAGCTTGGTATATATGAACTGAGTGGTGGTATGTATGGTATAACATCTGAAGAAGCGGAACTGTGTCCATGAAAGCACTCACATCTCTATACAATAAACTGCTGTTTTTATACACTTGGATTTCTACATTTTTTGGACTTTGACTATTTCGTATAGTTTATGGTGGACTGTTGCCTTCCATTGAAGTTCGTCTATGTTTTTATATATATATATATATATATATATATATATATATATATATATATATATATATATATGGGTCTACCTGAGATGGTCGACAAGCCATTTGATCGACTTTCATTTTGTCGACAATTCATTTGGTCGACAGGCAGATTTGCCCCCCTCCCCAATGTTGTGTGACCCTAGAGTTGATATATATAGTTAGGGGGGGGTATGGGGGGCACAGCCCCCCACATTGGGGGGTGTGGGCGGCGAAGCCCCCCAGATAAAACTGCTTGTCGACCAAATGAACTGTTGACCAAATAAATGTCGATCATATGGCCTGTCGACCATGTGATAGGGATCCATACATATATATATATATATATATATATATATATATATATATATACACACACACACACACACACACACACACACACACACAAGTGTGTGTGTTAATGTATGAGTTTGCTAATGATCAAAATATCAAATATATCTGTATATATAACTATATATATAGGTTCATAGGTTCATAGGTTGGTACTAGGCTATCAACCCTAGGGCCTATGCAAGCCTAGCCATAACAATTCCCTGGCTGTTTCTTCCCACACTATTTACTTCCCTGGACCCCTGTCTAGCATGGCGACTGACGTGATCCCCAGGGTGAATTTCCTTTCTCCCATCCAATCGTCAAGGTTCCTTTTGAAGAGGACCAAAGAGGCACTCTGCTTGACATGTATGGGCAATCTATTCCAGAGTCTGGGGAGTCTCTGGGTCAGGAACCTATCCCTCCAGCATGTTTTGTTTATTGTGATGACAAGGTTTAGATCCCTGGAGCGTGTGGCTCTGAATGATTGGGATTACTTTAAGTGTAGCATGTCCAACAGCTCTGGGTTTGACATGGCCTTGTATGTTAAGCAAAGATCGCCTCTGAGTAGACGATATGCGACAGAGTATAGCTGGAGTTTTTTAAGGCGGTCAGCATAGGGCATCTGCTTTAGGCCTGTGATTCTTTTAGTGAGGTATTTCTGTGGCCTTTCCAGTTGTTGCAGATGTCTTGAGAGGTACATACCAAACGGAGCATTGTATTCTATAATAGGTCTAATGAGGGATGAGTACAGTGGGACAATGACCTCCTTTTTTCTGGATGAAAAGCCCTTAGTGATGAGGTGTGCCACATAGAAGGATTTCCTGACTGTTGTGGTGATGTGGTTATCGAAGGTGAGACCACTGTCCACCTGTGTCCCTAAGTCTCTTATCAAACTTTCGGTGTTTAGTGTACTGCCACCTATATGGTAATGCATGGATACATGTTTTTTCCCAAAGGGGATAACTATACATTTCTTGGCATTGAGCTTGAGCCCATGGCTCTGGCACCAAGCATCTGTTTCTGTAAAGCCCTTTTGTAGAGTATCCACATCATTTGAGGATTCAATAATGGCTCCCAGTTTGCAGTCATCTGCAAACTTTGTTAACCGGAGTCCCTTAGTGTTGGCCTGTACTTCAGAGAAGTAGATGCCAAAGAAGAGCGGTCCCAGGACTGAACCCTGAGGTACTCCACTTGTCACTTGTCTGGAGCTGGATTTGGAGTCGGCTACTTTTACAGTGTGGGTTCTATCAGTAAGCCAGTTAGCAACCCATGGATCTAGGACTATGGAACGAAAGTTCGATAGTCCCAATCCACATTCACCGCACACACTTTAGCGAAAGCGCTTTCGCTAAAGTCCCCAAATTAACACCAAAAAAAAAAAAAAAAAAACACATAACTAAAGTTTACGCAGGAGGGCAAGCCCCCCTGCACCCCCCATGTGGCCCCCTACTTTTATATTCTCACTCTGAGATTGCACTACAGTGGGAAAAAGGGAATATTCCCTCATCCCCACTGTACTACGATCTCAGCAACAGCCATTCCCTCCTGACTTTCCCTATATCTTATCATACGTTTGCGAAAGTGCTTTTTCGGTGAAAAGCACTTTTGCAAATGTATGATTGGCGGTTTCACTTTTGGTGAAAATGCCGTTCGTGCATTAGTATGGATCCCATATATATATATATATATACATATATATATATATATATATATATATATATATATATATATATATATATATATATATATATATATAGAGAGAGAGAGAGAGAAAGAGAGAGAGAGAGAGTAATAGATAGAGAAATAAATCTAGACATAAAGTTATACATATAGACAGGAAGCAAGAACAATGTAAGATTGCAGTCCTTTAATGCAGGACATAATTGCAAACATCTACACATACCGCACTTCAGTTCAGCTTCAGCTCATCGAGCCAAGCTACTAATGATTAATTCATTTTAGTATAGTAAATGACACACACCTTGCAACGGCATGTAAAATGCTTTTGCTAATAAGCACATGTTTACTGTAGGACAGTAAAAGCCCCAGACTTGTTTTTGTTCTCCAAGAGATCATACAAAACTCACAGTGAATAACACTGGCACACAAAGTAGGTTTTCTTCAGTCTGTTTGGTAACAATTATCACAAGCTTGCCCTTACCTTAATAATATGATATGGTTTAAGGAAAATATTTATACTAAAAGGTGAGGTTCAGCATCTGTAAAAACAGATAAGTACTGACACAGCCCTTAAACAAAATAAAATCTATTTAAGGTGTAAAGGAAAGGGGCCCTTTTGCTTAGCAGTCAGGCAGGCCAGAAGCCAGCATTGCATCTTGAACTAATTTAAGTGGATACAGGGCTGTTTGTTATCTTCAGCTTTAGAGGTTCACCAAGGTTGATTAACAGACCCCTCTGCCCTCTTTAGTCTGAGCTGCCATATTGCAGTTCTGAAGAAACATTTTCTGATTAATCTGAAAGGACTTTTTTACTTCTTACCAGGCATTTTTTTCCTGTTGAGGCCTTTGTATTCCCTTTCTAGTTTCTACCAGCAAAACACTGATGTTTAATGGTGCAGCTAGATTTATATCAGACTGCATGCCCTTTGAACTTAGGAAGGGCAAACTGCTATAAACACAAGCAATAAAATACTTGTGAAAGGCTTTAAAACACCATTTTTGATATAATATCTCATCTTCACCATTCATTTTTAATGTAGTATAGAAATCAAGGTTATACTAAGCCAGGTTTTGCCACATCTATATATGCTTTGAGAAAAGCAGGAACAGACCACCTCACAGAAATATGAGCAGTTTAGAAAACTAGAAGTTTTGTGCTAGATTTCATTTGCTGGAGTGAATTCTAAGTTCTCTAGGGGGGCTATTCACTTGAGTAATACAATCTGAAAACGATGCATATGATATATTATTTGCTTTATTTAAAGGTAAAGTTATGAAGGTTCTATCAAATGCTGTATGGAAAAAGAAACTAGTTGAAATCTGGAGTATACCATATTAGCACAACAGTTTGTAACTGAAATGATCCTGGAACTAGATACATACTAAAAAATACAAAAATGACAAAAAACAGGTAATTGAAAGGACAAAAAATATACAGATTGTAGACCTTTACTTGAAACACCATTTATGTTTTTTCTCTATTAGACCACTCAATAAAAAGATATGCAAATACAAAATCCAGCTAGTACTATTATGTACTTATTTGAAGTACAATAAGTGATAAAATCTGTCATCAAAAAATGTACAAAATGATGTCATCCTTTAACCATGATTCTCCTATGACAATAATATCTAGTTCATTTCACAGTATACGTAACTCAGAGAGGGACATTTGTTATTGATGATACTAATGTTAAGAACAGCTAGCATAGGCCTGTTGTGTCCATAATTATTCTAGGTGGAGTTAGAAGAGATACTGGGAATAGAAGAGGCTAGGATTGAAGTCTTATAACCACAAGTTCTTTAATAGAGTCACTTATAGTTTATTTGCAGTAAGACTTCTGCCTCACAGCCTCAGAGTTCGCTCTTGCACACGTCATAGTGTTCATTTTGTTTTGCATGATATCTCTGTGAGTGTTTGGGTTTTCTCTGGGTATTCTGGATTTCTCCTATCTCCCAGAAGCATGTTTTTTGAATAGCTGTAATAATTCATTCACATGCATTTGTATTTACCTTTATCCTTGTGGCACAGGTTGTAACTGAGAAAGGTCTGTTTACAACCTCACTTGCCTGATTAGCAAATAATAAAATAAAAAAAAAAACAGAGAGTGGCAAGGGGTCTCACTTCGGCTCATCTTATATTACCTTTGTGGATGGAGTGCTTTCTGTGCAGAGCATACCTGTCTCTCGGTTCATATGGGTCTTCAGTGGAAGTCCCTTTTTCTACCCATATATTCAAGGTTTGCTGTAGATGAATTGGTAGTCATCCAAATTGTCTTAGGTACTCTGGGGTTGTCCAGTCAATTCCCCATTATGGGCAATAAGCTGCCTTTTGGATGAAAGCCAGTACAGATTTTTTCATACTTTGTATAATTTAATTTATCCTGTGTTTAATTTAACTTATCCTTCTCTTCCCAGTTGATACATTTTTGACTTATTTATAGCATGATCCATTTTCCCAATCAATTGCACATCTGAATGTAGACACTGTTCTTCCTTATTAATTATGTCATTATTTAATGAGAATCAATAAGCTCCATAGTGCATTAATAAAGTTTGTGTTACAGGCCATGGCATTTCTTCACTCCCTCTGTATTTTTCATTTTTACTTTATCTATTTTACTGTATATAGTCCATATATGTTTTTTTATTGTTACAGTGAGTTACCTGAATTGTTTGTATTGCCAGTTAATTTGCTTGTTTTTGTTTTTTTGTTTTTCAGTTGCTACTTGATATTATTTTTCTCTTGTCATCTGATCATATGCATGCATGTGTGTGTGTGTCTGTGTGTGTGTCTGTGTCTGTGTATATTTATTTATTTATTTATTTATTTTATTTACATTTGTTGACCAGGAAAGTCCGACTGGACATAGGTCCATTTTCAGCAATGGCCCAGGGAGAAAAGCTCCACAGTTAAAATATTAAAGACATAGTTACAGTTGAAGAACATAGTAATTAAAAATGACATAGTTACAGATGAAGAACATAGCACATCAGTAGGCAGCCAGAATCTTTGTCATCTGTGAAGTACATAGCAGACATTAACAAGAGTTACAATACGAAGTTCCTGCTGTATAATAAGTAGCTAGGCTTATGAGCATCCAAGCTTGCTGTAATCAAAGGTAGTTAGTGGGGTGGAAAGAGAGGTAGTGGGTAGATGGAGTGGGAAAAATTAGAGGGGGAGTTGCAAGGGCATAGCCAGCATGTTTTTAGGTGTGCTTTTAGTAAGGTTTTGAAGTGGGAGCATGATGGTACAGAGGTAATTGTGGGTGGGAGGGTGTTCCATAATTAGGCTATAGCACTGGAGAATAGTGCTTCTCCAGCAGAGTTATTGACTCTAGTAACATATAAGTTATTTTTGCTGCTGGATCTTAGTGGTCTGCTGGTGGGATAGGGTTGGAGTAGATTCTGGAGGGATGGGACTTTTAGTGGATGGTTTACTAGTTTGTGGGCGAGTGCAAGTTGATACCATTGAAGGAGGTGAGGGAGTTCTAGCCAGCCCAGTTCAGCAAGTGAGAGACAGTGGTGACTACGGTAGGATGCCCCTGTGGTGAATTTGGCGATTTTGTTGTAGCAGGTCTCTAGCTTGTTTAGATCGCATTGCCTTAGGTTGGTATATATTGGAGAGGCATAAAGTAGGGTGGAGATAAGGTGGGAATTTGCTACTGAAATCTTTGTTGCTTTGGTGAGAAGTTGCTTATTTCTGTATAAAGCTCCTAGGTTTTTTGTGGACTTTTTTTATGGTCATGGATATGTGAATGTCAAATGTTAGATTATTGTCTATTTCCACTCCTAGCAATTTGGTGTGATCTGTTGGGTGGATAGTGGTGTTGTCTTTTGCTGTGATGTTAAAGTGAGAGTTGTTTTGAGTATGTTTGGTGGGTTGGAAGATGAGTGGTTTAATTTTGTTTGGGCTGAGTATTAATTGGGCATCGGATAACCAAGTTTCAGCAGAGGAAAAGGCTTCCTGTGTGACTTTTTGCAGTTCGTGTAGGGACTGGGCTAAGCAGATGATGGTTGAGTCATCTGCGTATTATATGAGTGTGCCATGTTTGTTGGCAGAGGCTAGATTATTGGTGAAAATAGAGAAGAGTAGGGGTCCAAGGATGGATCCTTGGGGAACCCCTATAGAGACATTTAGTTGAGGAGGTATGTCATTCTGCCATACAATGGATTGCTGCCTGTAAGATAGGTAACTCTGAAACCAGTTGGTGACTGATTGAGAGAAGGATAGGTTATTGAGAACAGAGATGAGTTGTTTGTGTGGGACCATGTTGAATGCTTTAGATAGTTCTAGGAAAGTAGCAGAGGAGAGATAGCCATTGTTTTTATGCTGAAGGATAGTGTTAGTAAAAGAGAGTAAGGCAGTGGTGGTGCTATGGTTTGGTCGGAAACCATGCTAAGTATTGGAAAGAAGGTTGTTAGTAAGGAGGTAGTCTAAGACCTGAGAGTGAATGCATCTCTCTAGTATTTTGGAGAGTGGAGAGAGAATAGCTATGGGATGGTAATTTGTTAGTTCTGTGGAGGGGCTGCCTTTGTTGAGGGGAATTATATGTGATACTTTCCATAGTGTGGGAGCGTAACTTTCTGACAGAGATCAGTTAATCAAGATGGATACTGGGTAGGCTAGGGCGTCAGCTGCAATTTGTAGGTATTCACTTGGGAGGTTGTCTGCTGCTAATTTGGTGGGTTTAAGTTTAGTTAAGAGTTTTTTATGTTGAAGGTAGGAACAGGAAAAAAAGAAAAGACAGTGGAGATATTACTAGTTGAAGGTGTGTGTTGGAGGGAAGGGGGGTTGTGTTGTCTAGCTAGTGACAGTACGGTTTGTGTGAAGTGTGTGTTGAATGAGGTAGTAATATTTTCAGAGGAGTAAGGGATGTTATGAGGAGGGGTACTGATTTTACCTGGGTGGAGGATGGAGTTTATGGAGGACCAGAATTGTTTGGGGTTGTGTTGGGAGGAGTTAAGGGCAGACTGGTAGTATTGGATCTTGTCCTGCTTTATTAGCTTTTTGACTCTATTGCGTAGTTCTAGGAATTTCTGTCTAGTTGAGGGGGTTTTGGTTTTGTGCCAATGTTCCCAAGCTTTATCCCTGTTTTTCATTTCTGACTTAGTGGTTTTCTGTAGCCATGAAGAGGGTTGGGCTTTGGTTCTGGAAAGTCTTATGGGAGTGTGGTAATTAAGGATGCTCAGGAAGGTAGTATTAAAAAATTCAACTGCGTCATCTAGACTGAGGCACTTTAGAGGATGCCAGTTACATTCTTTGAGGGAGGAGATGAATGTGAGTGGGTTAAAGTTATGTTTTATATGTATTTGATGGTAGATTACAGGTTTAACTTGTTATAGGTGTTTTTTGAGTAGGAATGTTTGGGAATGATCACTGAGGCTATCCGATAGGCAGCCTGCTATATATGATTGGGGGCTCTTGCTGACTAGTATCCAATCCAGGGTTTTGTGCTCGTTGGAGTTTTTATTTATCCTGGTTGGTGACTGGACTAATTGGGTGAAGCCATGAAGGTTAGGATGATGGGTTGGATGGTTGCCAGAACAGGACCGCCAGTCAATATTGAAATCACCTAAAATTATAGTTTCTTGTGGGTGAGGATGGGTAGTCCAGCTGAGGAGGTTTTCTAGTGGAGGGATATTGTGGCCAGGTGGGAAGTAGCATCTTATTATGTTGATGGTTTTCTTTTGGTTTATTTTGAGGTTGGTATATATTATTTCTTCATTGCCAATTTGGGGAGCTGATGAGTTTAAGATCTGGATGTTTAGATGCTGTTCAAATATTACAGCTATACCACCTCTTTTCTTGTTTAGCTGGTCTACTCTTAGTATGATGTAACCGGTAGGGAGGATTTTCTCACTGGTAATGTGAGGTTTTAGCCAGCTGTCTGTTAGGATGACTATATCTGGGGAGTACAAGTCTATGGTGGCATGGAGTTCATGGACCTTGTTGGATATACTTCTGATAATTAGGCTTAGCAGAAGGAGGTTACTTGGCTTTCTATTGGCCGTGATTTGGGAGAAGTTGTGGTTTTTAGTCTGATTATGAGGAGTGGGGTTGGATATGGAGGGGCCCGGGTTGGGGTGGATGTCTCCACTGAGGGTTAGTTTTGATATGCCTGAGGTTATTAGTTTTATGAATTTCTGAATGTGTTTGCTTATTAGGGAAACTATGATTGTGTTCTGTGGGTAATAGGTATGGTAGGAGGGTTACTATGTTAAGTTGTAGGGATGCTTTTTGTTTGAGTAATGTAGTTGATAGAATATGTGGGGTGTGCATAGGGATGGTTCTTGAGTTGGTGGGAGAGGAGCAGAGTGAGGGTGAGGCATGAGTGGTGGTGTGAGCAGTAGTACAGTGGAAGTGGTTGAGTGAGGGAATGATGGAGTTTTGGTAAGATGTAAGATATGCAAGGAGAGTGCATGCAGTGAGTATAGGTATGGTATGCTTATACATGTTAGCTGAGGATTAAAGATAGTAGTGGGAAGATGCTGGAGGTAGTGTTGGGTGTAGTGTCGTGGTTGGTTGCTGGAATGATGGGAGGGGTTTGGGAGTGTAATAAAGGTAGGACCACCGAGAGCGGGTGGAAATTGGGGGCATGGTGGGTAGTGAATCGGGCAGATACCCTGTTAGTTGTTCTTAGGAGAGGGCTGGAAACAATCAGGTAAAAGAGAATACTGATATAAGATCATATGATAGTGAATGTGAAGAATCAGGTAGGTACCCTGTATTTCCACGAACTATTTGTTAGTTGTGCCCAAGTTCAAGCAATTTTAGTATGCTTTATGGCAGGGCTGAGCATATAGTGCTCAAAGGATTGTAAAAAATAACTATAAAGCAGGGCTGAGCATATAGTATAAAATAAATATAATGCAGGGCTGAGCATATAGTGCTCAAAGGGTTGTATAAAAATAACTTAGCAGCTGTCCCTCTTGGCAAGATGCTTCCCTAGTATGGTCTTTTACAAAATAGGCAGGCTGGCAGAAAATAGTTAGGAGTAGCAAAAAATATGGACTTTGTCTTACTTAGTTGCAAAGCACTTTCAAAAGGATTTGAGGCTCTTTCAGCCCAGTATGTACCTTGTATTTAGGTATCCAAGGCTGCTGTTGTAGGGTCCGTAGGATGGAAACTGACCGAGTGCTAGCAGTAAGGAAAGGTGTCCAGCAGGGAGGTAGTAAGGAAGAGTTGGTTACTAAGAGAGGAGAGAAGTGCAACAGTCAACATGTTGAGTATGTACACACACCCCTTATTAGCTTTAAAGTAATTTACACAGGTAAGGCAGTATGCATGAAACACAGAGTTAAAAACGTTTCACATTCACTTTTTCCACATTAGGCAGCAGTCACTACATTCCTATGAGCACCATTTACTGGCTGTAAACTCTCTGAAGAGCGTTGTTGCCAAACAGAGGTTTATAAGATACAGAGTCCAGGTGAACCTATCAACAATTGTCGTGCATGGTTAAAATTAGAACCAGCTACCCACAAATGTAGTAGGACTAGGCTTGGAGTGCACCTTGGTATTTAACTTAATTTAAACTAAATTGAGGTTGGCTATTTAGATCAGGCCATACATCATCAGTACTACATCTCTATCAGCTTTTGATACACACAACACAATTAACACTGCCTGCAGTATACGAGCCATTAATACGGCTATTGGATTCGGCGCCTCTGTATTAATTGATAAGCAAATGGTAAAACAAGTAACAGCAAGAATCCTGGCAGCAGTTAAGCAAACATTAACAGAAGCACATATTTAATTACCCCTGGCAGCAGTATAATAGCTTCATGTGTCACAAGCCAGCATATGGTAAAGTACATATACAGTTATCACTAAGCAAACACTTAACATAGGTACATAGTTATGAACCTGGCAGCAGTACACAGCCTTTCATTTGTAACAAGCCAGCATTTTGTAAAATAACATATACATTCCTTCAGTAGTAGGAGACATTAACTGCAAATATCTGATAAGCTAGGTTAGGAATAAACAGATTCCTTACTTTGGGAGCATCTTACGCTGAGGAGGATGAAAAGCTGCTAGTGAGATTTAAAAATTGCGCCTTTACTACTAAACACATCGGTAAGGATTGGATTGGCTGACTGATGTGGGGGGAGGGCCTAACAGCCAGTAGGCAATGTAGTGGCCTCTTGTGGTGGTCTATGATACCCTGCTAGTTGCTTTATGAGGGGGGCTGGAAACAATCAGGTAACAGAGTATACTGACATAAGATGATACGATAGTGAATGTGGAGAATCAGGTAGGTACCCCAAATTTCCACAAACTATTTGTTAGTTGTGCCCAAGTTCAAGAAGTTTTAGTATGCTTTATGGCAGTGCAGAGCATATAGTGCTCAAAGGGTTGTAAAAAATAAATATAAAGCAGGGCTGAGCATATAGTATAAAACAACTATAAAGCAGGGCTGAGCATATAGTGCTCAAAGGGTTGTATAAAAATAACTAAGCAGCTGTCCCTCTTGGCAAAATGCTTCCCTAGTATTGTATTTTACAAAATAGGCAGGCAGGCAGAAAATAGTTAGGAGTAGCAAAAAATATGGGCTTTGTCCTACTTAGTCACAAAGCACTTTCAAAAGGATTTGAGGCTCTTTCAGCCCAGTATGTCCCTTGTATTTAGGTATCCGCAGTTGCTGTTGTAGGGTCCGTAGGATGGAAACTGACCATGTGCTAGCAGTAGGGAAAGGTGTCCAACAGGGAGGTAGTGAGGAAGGGTTGGTTATTAGTCGCAAAGCACTTTCAAAAGGATATGAGGCTCTTTCAGCCCAGTATGTCCTTGTGTTTAGGTATCTGTGGTTGCTGTTGTAGGGTCCATAGGAAGGAAACTGACCACGTGTTAGCAGTAGAGAAAGGTGTCCAGCAGGGAGGTGGCGAGGAAGGGTTGTTATTAGTCGCAAAACACTTTCAAAAGGATTTGAGACCAGTACTCTGTTATAAGATGCCTTTGGTCCACATAAAGAAAAACATCTTCTGACTCCTTCTAACATTGTATTGAGGAAGTGATGGCGTAACATTATGTTCCAATATCCTGATTATTTAACTGCTTTCCTCTAGCTGTTGTAGAACTTTCTTGGCTAAGTTCCATTCCCGGCTGAGGTGTCTTCTGTCCAGAGTCTGCTTGCCCTCCCATGTGTTCTATGTGTGTGTTTTCTTCAGGTGTTTTGGTTTCTTCACATATTCCACAGATATGCAGTAGGTGGATTAGACATACTAATTGGCCATAAGTGTGAGTGCCTGTGTTTATATGATATAGAAGAAACACTGCAAGGCATATATATATATATTTATTTATTTATTTTACATTTGTTGACCGGGCTAGTCTAGCTGGATATATGTCCATTTTCAGTAGAGGCCCGGGGAGAAAAGCTCCACAAAGTTAAGTACAATAGAACAAGACAAAGACAAAGATAGGTACAGCATCATTAATGCTAAAGACAGGGCAATTGATAAGAGGTAGCACATGAAAATATTCAAATACATAGAAAATACACTAGTCATATAAAGTGGAAAAATACACTTTTTTTTTTTTTTGCAACGCACAGTGAAATACATCCATGTTAATGAGAGGCATAGATTATAGGAAGTTTGGTGGAAGAAAAAGGTAAGGGAGGTGGAAATATATATAATAAAATATATATATATATATATATCTGTGTGTTTTTGTGTGTGTATGTGTATATATATATATATATATATATATATATATATATATATATATATATATATATATATATATATGGGTCTATGTTATATAATCAAACATCCTAGTTAGCGAACACTTATTAGCCGAACACTAATAAGCGAAAACACTAAATAGCGAAAGTTCCTTTCGGCAAAACATTTCACTGGGTTAAAAACCAGTCGGCCAACCCAGTGAACCACAGAAAAACATCACCAAACAAAACCCATCGTAATGGGGGGCTATACCCCCCCCACACCCAAGTAACTAAATATACCAATTCCAAGATTGCACTACAGTGGGGAAGAGGGCAAATCCCCGATGATGGAGGACCAGCTGTTTTCCTAGGGAAAGATTTCACTGAAATGAAGGTTTGCTATTTAGTGTTTTCGCTTATTAGTGTTCGACTAATAAGCGTTCACTAAATAGGGCATTCTACTATATGATATAGACCCTATATATATATATATATATATATATATATAGTGTGTGTGTGTGTGTGTGTGTGTATGTGTGTGTGTCTAATGAATTAATTTAAAGGAGTACTAATGAAAATATTCATTTAAAAAGACACTTTATACAAAAACACACAAAAAAATATTTTACGAAGAAATATATTTTTTCAAATTTTCTCAGTGCTGTCTTCAGACAGAAGATTAGACCTTTATGAAAATGTGGAATACCTATATTTCAAGATATTAATTTAGTTGAGTAAGAGGGCAAGATGGCTAAAGGAGTAAGGCAATTATTTTGAATGAGAACAAAAAGAAGAGAATTGCCCATATTTAACTTGTAATTTAAAATCTTAGACAGCAAATTAATAAATTAATAAATTAATAAATTAATTAATAAATTAATGTGTCCTGTTGAGAGTAAATTACCTTTAACAATTGTAGCTGCTTGAACCAAAATATACATGCACAGTTATAAGGTGCATGCACTGCATGGGGGGGGGGGGGGGGCAAACTTAGACATGCTCCAAACTGATTTATATGCTAACTCCACAGTCATGCAACAGTGGGAAAGAGAGAGCAAAACTCCATAACCCAGTGCACACTCGCAAGCAATCAGCAAACGTAATCAGTTATGATCAGGCGATTTAACTTTGACCAGCTGGTCCTTAAGAAAATGCAGAACACGTCATACAATAAGTATAAGGTATTGTCAGTTGGGGAAAGTACTACAAATGAAACCATCAAAGAAGCCCAACATTTTAATAGAAAAAGTATTAATTTTGGGGGGGGATTTTCAGAGCACTTGTATAAAAGAACAATGAAAACAGGCCCTGAATTTAATTTAAATAAAAGGGGAGAAATGGGAAATACTATACGAGAGTTTCTTGAAATGGCTATTGAAGAAATATTATTTATCCATAACATTGCATAAAAAGTGTTACACAGCCCCTAAATGCTGTTATAAACTGAACTGAAATATCTTGAAATTTAAAGGAAGAATTATGGCCAGTCATGCCAATTGTTGTAAAACTATCAATAGAAAATGTGAATATTGGATTGTTCACTTTTCAAATGCTTAACAATAAAGTCTCCACAGTGAACGATTGCTTTGGGATTGCAAACGTAGTATAAAACCATAGCAGAAAGAAGATATGACATCAGGAACAGCCAGCTTTAATCTACTTGTGAGTATAACAGCAAATACATTAATATCATAATTTATGAGGGTCGTAGGCCTATAGTTATAATGATCAGAGAAGAGAAAGACAAGTTCAGATTTGGAATGATTATAGTATTAGGCTGAGTAAAAGGCAGTGGAGTAAAGCAGATATTTGCTGTACAGTTGATTAGCACTCTAGAGTAAAAACATAGAAATGCACCTATGCATTATTATGTATTAATTCTAAGATTATATTATCAAAGATTTGTTACCAGATAATATACATTTGCGCACACACACACACAGACACACACACACACACACACACACACACACATATATATATATATATATATATATATATATATATATATATATATATATATATATATGGATCTATTTCAGAACATCGAAACCCGAGATGATAGAAGACTACATCATCGAGATGAAATAAACTAAAACCCAGTTCATCAACAGACTAGATCAATGATGATCTTTCCAGAGTAAGTAATCACTCAGTCAACAACACACAAAACCTAATCTGCATCATTCTAAACCCACCCAGGTGGGGGGGCTGGACCCGCACACCTCCATAAGTAAATATACCAACTCCGAGATTGCACTACAGTTGGGAAAGTTCACCTTCATGGCCAACAGGTTACTTACCCTGGGAAGATCTTAATTGATCCAGTCTGTCAATTATATATATATATAAACTAGCCTTTGGCAAGAAACTTTTTATTAAGATAAGGTGTAGGGTTAGGATTGGGTGGAAAGGGCAGCATTAGGGGTAGGGTCAGCAGCCATTACTAAGGTGATGCAGGGGGCAGAACTTACTTACATCTTATTTTTCCATCCACTTTATAACATCTTCCTTATTTCTGTCCTGCTCATTCCTCAGTTTATTTACTGTTTTTGAAATGTTGCTTCAACAAGAAAGATGTTGCAAATATTCATCACCTTTTACATGATAAATAGTTGCTTGCATACTTCCTAAGTTATCCACCCTGTGTCTGTAAATGTTGTTATTTAGGTCTCATATATTTTTGTTATTGAACATTTCTTTTATACTGTGACCTGGGTCCAAGAGATAAAAATACAGCTAGTTGAAAACACAGAGGATTTAGGACAGCAAATGAAAGAGGCCATAGCAGACATTTGTAGTATAGTAGACAAAAATTATCCCAAAAGGCAGCCCTTAACACAAGACAATTTGCAAGCATTCTGATACCAAAAAAACGGTCATGTCCAATATAAAACTTATATCGGACCTGGCCATTTCTTTTGTTGCTTTTTATAAGTTTTCAAGCTGTTTTTATTAGTGTGTTTGTTGTTATTCTGATACCAAAGGTCTTAAGCCCTAAAACTGTGATACCAGAAAAGTGAAAGGGTAAGTGATGAGTTTGAAGCATGAGAACTTAGATGAGACAATTTTAAAGACAGCAGAAGTTTTAAGGGTGCTAAGTATAAATGATAGTAAGTTATATACAATGGAAGAGTAGTACATGAGAAGGGAAATAGTAACCTAGGGGTGCTGTGTAGAATCCCACTAAGGGGAGCCTAATGGCTTTAATTTGGTAAGAGGAGCTAAATGACATTAAAGGCCCACAGGCTTTAGACAAATCACTTGGACCAGAAGGATTCCTCCACATAATGTTATGATTTGAATAGGCAATGGGCCATGGGGATTTTCAGTATCTTTTTAGCCAAGTCATGGACCATGGCAAAGTACCTATTAGCCAGAAAGAAGCAGTTAATTTTGCTCACTATAAATAAGAGAAAGAAACTGTCTTCCCAGTCTTGTACAGACTAATCTTCTAATTTTGGGCTTTAAGTCTGAATTAATTCATCATGTTCAATATGGATGTATTACTGGCCATCAAACTTCTGACAATACATTTAAGACTTTGAAGTTAATGCAGCATGCAAAGTTTTGATAGACCATTGGTCAAGGGCTCTTTAGGTGCAATAAAGTATCAAACTAGCTGAACAGTGATTTTCTGTTTGAGGATATGTGGAGAATATGATTTCCTAGATAATGTATTGAATTAGTCCAATAAATACATAGGTTTGCTATGGTGTGAGTCAAAGTCAATGGGTGACTCTCTGAACCTAGTGTTCTGTGGCATTAAACCTACCAGGTTTGCCTTCTATCTCATTAAATAAATTAATTATTTGATTTGCTAGCTAACTGTGAACCTTTTAGGTTACACAGTCAATGTAACTGAAACACATATCATACCAATTAATTGTATTTTATCACTTACTGTACAACACAGATATATTGCTTATAGAATCATAAAGATATTAAATATGTGTGAATACAGACATCACAGATGATGAAAGGAATTATCCCCATGTCTTATGGGAAGTAAAAGAAAAAAACAGCAGGACAACCACAGCAGCTGACTCCACTTTAATAAAATGTATAAAAACAAAACACAGGACAAGCGCTTTCACGTATTTCCACGCTTCTTCAGATCCTAATACAATGGTTTAAAACATACAGCATTATATACTATTCAACAGCCTATCAGCATAAAAACAATCATTCAATCAACCAATTATCTAAGTATTTTAGTGTATTTTAGTGATCTTAAGTCTTCAAGCATTTAAGACTGGCTTGATGTTAACACTGCTATTTAAGCCTGGATGGAAATGTGCCTGTAGTCTTAAAATCCATCTAAAAAGTTATTAGTTTCCCCACCTCTTATATTTTTATAAACTTTTTGTTCATGTCTTATGGGAAACTGCAGGTAAGCATAAGAACATTAGTCACCAGGTGAAAAGAGTTATTGCTGGTGTTAGAGAAAAGGGCTCACAATATAAAGTGTTTAATTTCCTACATGCTTTTATTACTTTCAGGCACTAAGTTCTTTTTGGTACTCTTAAAGATATTATTTTGAAATGTATTTGTCAGGATGCAAGTCAAGAATAGTGTATAAGAAATTAACTTTGTCAATAGAGCAGGTGGTGTTGGCTTTCTCAACCTGTCTCACTACTGGAAGGTTTCTCAACTTCATACTTTCTGTAAATGTCTCCACCTGGACTTTAAAAATATATATAAAAAATGCCACAGAAGTTAGGCAATAGACAATTAATCCTACTACCTAGCCTTGGGATAAGATTGATCTTAGTAATGTTAGATTAGGCTTCGCTAACTCATTAATAACTGTGTGGAAATTGGCACAAGTAACTTTCTATGGGGCAAATTGTTATAAGGTGTGTCACATACAACCCACTTGGGTGCTAAAGGTTCTTTATCTGCAATTGTCTCAGAAATGAAAGTAAGTGAGGTATTGAAACAATTAAGAGTGCTAAACTCATTAGCTGTATTGTTTTCCAGCAGAAGTCCAATATGCAGACAGAAGATTTTCTAGTTTATAGTTTTCTGAGAGTAACGTTTAAACTACTTGGGATTGTCTGTAGTCCCAAAAGAAAAGAGTGAGCATGATTACATTGCTACTAAATCTCAGCTAGGTAAATAAATCATCATCAAGATTAATGTGTACTTTACATGCTGATTAAGCTGAGTGTGTCAAAGGAAGGGGTAATACTAAACATCCAGCAATGGCTGAGTGAATTTTTATAGCTTCTATTAGTTGAAGCAGACTGGAAATACATATCACACTCCCTTAGATATGCCACAAGATTAAGTCGATTTAGGATCTTTGCTTGGAAATGCCTCCTCAAATATTTTTATACACCTGAGAGGTTGGCCTATATTGTTCAAGGCATGGTGCCTACCTCTTGCTGGTGTAGGGGAGAAGTGGTTGGAACACAAGATCATATATTCTGGGATTATAGCAAGTTATCTCAATTTAAGCAAGACGTACATGTTACATAGGTCTCTATACATGGCAACAGATAGCAGTTCACTAGTCAAGTGTATTATCTGGATGCCTTCTAACTAAAGGACTGGGTTAAGAAAGAGTTTAACTTAGTGGCTTTCTTAATGATTGTCAACAAAAAAGGCAGTATCCAGAAGATGGAACAGGAGACTACTATGAGTATTTCAGGTGAGAGAAACTCAAGTTGTCAGGTTTATAAAATGGAAAGTTAGTTAGAATAAATGCTGAGCCATGTGCTCCCAACTACATACATTTATTGGATCTTGGTTAGCATGTGTTTTTACTGTTTATTTCTTGGTTACACATTGGTGGACCCGCATGGACTTTTTTTGGATTACAAGTTTATAAAATAGAGGCCAGGGGTCTTAAATAGGAGAAGCAGATATAGTCATGTTAGCTAACAGTTATCCTAGCTGCAATATATAGATAGTCTGTGAAATTAATTTGTGTAGTATTTTGGACTGTTAATTAGGGATTAAGTCTCACTCTCAAAACAGACATGTTAAATGTACAAATACATTAAGGAAATGTTTTTAAATTCAATTTAATGTCAAAGTTTTTTATAGATTTAATTTTGCGTGAGATGTTAATATTTAGCTGTGGACTATTGATTTATTTGAATTATTTGAATATGAAATGTTTATGCTGTGTTTGTTGAAGAATGAGTGATACCGTTTTAAAATAAAATTTGAGTTTGTATAATAAAAACATTTTTATTATGCCCTCTCGCTGTTTCCCTCAAAATCACACACATGACAGTGTTCTATTCTCCTTAATATGATTTCTGGTATTGGAACCACACCATTTTTGTCTTTCCTTAACTGTCTCTATCTTGTATATGTTTTTGTAAAGATGTAGCCTCCAAAATTAAGCACTACAAAACCACAAAACAAGTGACAAAGCATTGTTCAGTACTAACTTGTAGAACAAGTAGTGATTAAAAAAAGAACATGATGTACTGAAATGTAATGAAACTAAATGTAGTTAGAAGCATAACACATATCTCTCAGTTCTGAAAAAGTAGTCTAAACAAAAGAACTAAGCATGTTCAGTCATTTTTGGTATCTTCTTATTCCAGCCAGGGTTGCAAATGAACTTAAGTGTGTGTCTGTGTGTGTGTGTGTGTGTGTGTGTGTGTGTGTGTGTGTGTGTGTGTGTGTGTGTGTGTGTGTGTGTGTGTGTGTGTGTGTACCTTATGGAAGACCTGGCTTGAAAGTATGTATGTACGGGCATGTGTGAAAACATATGTGGAAAAATATCATCTACTTTATTTGTGATCACAAACAGTACTGCAGCAGCACATGCTTGGTATTAAGCATATGCTTAGTATTTTCTCATCATGTCTCACTTATTCTGATCTGCAATAACATGACTTTCTAAAAATAACTTGTATTATTAAAGTTGTTAAGAAATTTGTATTATAGTTTGAGCTGTGACATGCATCTTTAAGGTACGATGGAAGGGAAGAGACAGTGGCAGAACAGAAAGTGGTACATCTTTAGGCGGTAGACAAAAAGTAATACAAGATGCAGAGCACAGCGTAGGAGTAAGCAATTATGACTTAGAACTGGGCTGGATAGTTACACTCTACAGAGTAAGAAGTCTGGGCAGGAGGGGCTCATGTAAGTGATGAAAATAACTTCTGCCCCCTTTTTTATTTTTAAAGAACCCAAGAAACAGGAGCCATACTGCATTCTGTGTTAACAAACTTTTAAACCATGGTCCAAAATGGCCTAAGGTTCATAACTGCCCCAAAAAGACATAATCTGTTTGTTTTACTGCTGAAATGCTTTTCTCACTAATACAATAAACCATAGAAGACTTGCAAGTAATAAAAATTGCAAACCTCTAGAAATGAGCAACAGCTACAAGTAAATGAAGAGAAAGTAAACCAACAAACAGTCCCAAAATACACAAATGTCATTGCAGTCTGTTCCTTCTGTTTACAAGAACCACAATGGCTCCACATACAGCTCAAGGACACATCAATGGTGTGGAAAACAGAGGAAGGAGAAATGGTATATGTGTCACAGAATTGCTAGTGAAAGTAGATCTCAATCCTGTCATCTTCATTAGAAGGAAACATTTATATAGCCTTGTTACTAATGACCCCCCCCACTATAAAACATGCACACTGGATTGCTTCAGAAGCCACAGACAGTAACATATCTAGACACTTCATTTTCAATTGCCTTAGCTTTGCTGATTAGGTATGACAGCTTCACATGGCCAATGAGATAATTTTTCCTGGAATCATAGCAGGAGTTTGAGTAAGATTTGGTCTCGAGTCTGAAATGTCCTTCTGCAGAAGTAAGAGTGCTAGCTCATATTTTAAGAGGGTCTGGGAATTGGGATCTGAAATATAATATCTCCTTCCAGTTTTATACAGCAAGGAGCCAATATTTATACCTTTGCCTCACCAACAAACCAGAGAAGTTCATCAAAAAATGGACACTGCAAAATGAACTTCTTCAGTGCCAACAAAATAATGCAAAGAACCATTCATAAAGTAGGATAATATAAAAGTGAAACCTAAAGAATTCTTAAATAAAACAGTTTTTATTAAATCACATACTTCACCAAATGTTCACTTAAAATTACAAGATATGTAACATGCTAAAAATACATAATATTATAATTTAGCTACCCTCATAGTCAAAACACTCAATAAAGATAAGTAATCATTAAGGCTGTGGGTGGTAGCATTAAATTTAATTTGACATAATAATTCTCTATATAAGAATCCAATTTCTCACAAAACCTTGCATGGCCAATTAGAAACTTCTTAAAATCCATACATAAAACTAAATAAATATTTGCATAAAGAATTAAATATGCTATTTAGTTCCCAGTAACGAATATTAAATTGAAAAAGACAAATGCACATCAGGCTCCCTTAGCAACTCTTAAGACTTGCTTAAACAATTCACCTTAAAAGCAAAATTTATATATCTATATCCATCTGTATCTATATATATATATATATATATATATATATATATATATATATATATATACACATATATTGCTACCAGTTCCATCATAACAAAAAAGGATGACTTGGACAAGTTCTCAAGCAACACTAAAATTTCATGAAACAATGCAAATCACTTTTTGATTAATTTTCACATCAGCTGTCACCATCAAATAAGTACTGTTGTACTGTATCTCTCTTAGTCTTTCCAAAATGTCCCATGAATATTTAATAATATGTGGGAATAGTTTATAAGTATAACACATAAGATGTGTGAATGTGGCATAATGGTTAAGATTTTCACCTAACAGACACAAGATACAGGGTTTGATTCGGACCTTGGGGTATTGGCTAGCAAAGCATGTCATTTTAAATGTGATTAAGTGATTTTTTTTCTTGTCTTGGTTTCATTCACTCTTCTAAGTCTTGGAATCAGTTCTAAATGTTGTTATAGAACTAACTATAGCATTTTAATCCCCAAAATGAAAGAGATGCATAATTATTTTCATTAATATGGACTTTTTGACTCCTCAGAGGTAAACATTATGAGTCATGTATGGTTCTCAGTGTTTTGCTGAACTCATTACAACTGATCCTTGTTCAATGAACTTTTATACTTGCTTTTCACTAAATACTGTTTATTGTTTTAAAAATCAAAAAGACATTTTTTGTTATTCCAATGTGGAGAAATTAGATCATGCTGCTTCAGGAAACTGCTCATTTGTGGCTTCTCCATTTCAAAACCGTGTAAAGATATAACATTGCTCATTTATTTTAAGAGCATGTTTTTCTTTCAGATTATGTCATTGAACTATTTATAGTCTTTTGAATTTCTACACACTGTTTTTTCTGTACTACAGATATATACATATCAGTTGTCAGATGGGTTATTTATTACAACTGTTTACTATTTCTTCATATTCTACTATTATGGGATACTAACATAATTGTATCCTGGTTGTAGTATTGGTTTCATGGTGTGTAGTATAACTGATTTCTGAATTTTATGAAAGTATTATCACCATAAACTCTGTGATAGCATATGAAATCCAGCACATCAAGTAGTCCAGGTGATATTTCAACTCTTTTGTCTGATTGTTTGATAAAATGCTAAATCTGGAATATGAAAGATTTGTTCCATTCATCTATAGCTAAGCAATTCTATTTCAAGTCCAGACAATAGAAGCACAAGTCATTCCTCTTTAGGAAACCAAATTTAAAAGATGCATTTTTGAAATACTGACAGAGCGGATAGTTGAGTGTGTTTGCAAAACAACACATAAAACATGCCAAAATTATTAGAGTGGGCCAAGGGTTTTAAAAAACGTCGGGACATAATTTGAGCAAATAAGTTAAACAATGATTTCCTTAGACATTAGTATACAGCCACAGGATGGAGTTTTCTAATGTGAAACAGTAATAAAATATATATTCATGTATAACATATATCTGCAAAGTAGTAGCAGATTGATATTAATACAAATCAGTTATATGTATTTGCATGAAGATACACCAAACTACATCAGTGAAAGTAATGGTTTCCCCATATTTTATCTGATTACAAATATTTAGGGATGCATTTGCACATGAGTGTAGGTGAAGGCTAACAAAACAGTGGGTATTTTATTTAGGTGCACTTTTTCTAGTCAAAAAAGGAAATATTGCATCTCCCAAAAAATTCACTTTTCAATGCACAAGTAAACAACTTCACTGTTGTCATTTCATGAAGAAAGACCATAAAGTTAAAATGCAGGGCATTTTTAATCCTACCCATTGAGCTGTCAACATTATAAATGTACAATATTTACAATGAAAATTCACAATTACTAACTCAGTAGATTCCTGCAGATGTTCCATCACACCAGCTTATAAATTCATGACATGTTGTGATATAAAACAGTGGGGCACATTTCTTACACTATGACAAGTAATTGCCCCTTCCTGTTTAACCATATCAACATAAATATGCAATATAATGTGAGAATGGAGTAATGCAATGCTTTTTTATTTATTTATTTATTTATTTATTTTGGTCCATTAGGCTGCACAGAAGTGTGATGTATATGCCTTCATAAATGCAGTTAATATATTGTTTTTGTATTATTTATAGATATTCTTACCAACTTTTATTAAAAAGTATTATGTAGTCAAGCAAAAAATAACATTAGCAGAATGAATAGTACTTTACTAATTACAAACTGGTTTGTGATAGTATACTGAGGACTTTAACACTTGCTAGTCTAAACAGGATATATCAGGTCAGCATATGAACTACAAAGTGAGATATTTGAACTAATGCTGTGGCCACTGGAAGAACTATGAGTTACAGCTTTTGAGATGATGAGCGAGTGCTACATATCTTTATCAGTAAAGCATGCAGTTGAGATTCATGCTGCTGGTTTAACAGAGGGATGGCAAAGGACATTTGTAAGTGAAGCCAAGAACAAGTGATAGGAATGATAGAGATGTATGGAATGGCTCTGACATGTAGTGGAAATGGATGGTAATGTGGCCCATGAGTAATTCATCTAGACTGCTTTGTTTTGAACACCAGGCAGGGGGGCAGTTTGATAAATAATACCTAAGAAGTAGGGGAGTTATACCTTTTGCTTTCCCTTGACTTTAGGGGACAGAGAGGTAGTATGACCTAGCTGTATAGTGCTGAGATCGCTTGCATTGGCAGCAGTTATTATATCTATATAGTTAAGGTTATTTGTGACTACTGGAGGGATTATGGCCTTCAATGTTTAAAAGGTTAAGAAAGTGGTAAAATGAAACAAGAGGGCACAACTGATTAGAAGTTTTAAGAATGTAGGAAGATACATTGATAATATATCTAATAATCTAGTTCTTGTATAGAGATTAGTGGTACTACGTAGCCTGTGACAAATGGGTCTACTTTAGAGTATCGAAAACCCACTTATGCAAAACACACGATTGAGATGACAGCAGGGAAATGACAGTTCATCGACTCCTCACATCACCGACAGTTTAACGAGGGAAAGGAGGCAGTTGGCCAACAGTTATAAGTTTGCTCTCTTCTCCACTATAGTGTGATCTCGGAGTTAGTATATTTAGTTGGGGGGGTGTGGGGGTGAACCCCCTACTTTTGTGTGGGTCCATAGTGTTTTGCTGTGGTTTGCTTTTATTGTTGGCTGACTGTCTCTTTTGCTTCAGTAAACCTTCGGTGATGTAAGAAGTCTATGAACTTTTGTTTCACTGTTGTTGTCTTAACCAAGTATGTTTTGCATAAGTGGGTTTTCAATACTCTGAAGCAGATCCTGGCAAATATATGGTATTGCTTGGTTCACATTGCAGGGAACAATGAATAAAGGGTAAAGAGTTTTCCTTTTTAGCTTTTTATTATTATTAGAATGTTTTTTATTGAAATTTTTGTTGTGGCTCTGTCTCTCTGTCCTTCTGTGGTTCTGTCTCATTAAGCTATTTTCTATAAAAGAATTGTAATAATGACAGAAGGAGAATATTTTACTCTTTAAGTAAAATATTGCCCCTGTATTATTACCAACACAGTACACACACACACACACACACACACACACACACACACACACACACACACACACACTCCCAAATTCCATATTTTTCAACATGTTATGTCGGGTTCCTATCAGAATGATGAAAAATCAAAATCTCGAATGCTCGGATGAGCGAAAACACAGGTAATTGAAAATGATATTGTGAAATCGTGGTACAGTGAAGATCGGAAAATTTGCCCTTTCCTCACTGTAGTGCGATCTCAGAGTTGGAATATATTTTTAGGGGGGACGCAGCCCCCCACAATAGCGATTTTGATTACCTGCATTTTTGCTCATCCGAGCATTCGAGATTTTGATTTTTCATCTATGTAGTATAGACCCGTTATGTCAATCTCTTCAAAGGTGTGCACACTTTACAGTAAACTAGGTGTCTGTGTGATACTAATGTTAAAATACATATCTGCTAATTAAGCAGCAGGTTTGAATATACATGGTCATTGCTAGAAAGGGAATGGCCACTAATAATAAAATAGATAAATGGATCTAGACAGGCTGGGAAATTAGAAGAACGTTTAATATCTAATGCTTATCAGATATTAAAGGAAAGAGATGGTAATGTAATCCAACAAATAAAGAATAACTGAGAACAATATCTGGGAATACAGATCAACCTAGTGGATTGTCTGAAGGTATGCAGTATATAATATAAAGTAATAACATCAAGGAAATGTACAATTTTCACATGAAAGTGCTTGTGTACATATTTTTTACATTCTATGTAGGCTGGGGAAGATGTTTCCTGCTGTGTGACAAGAATATTGGTGATGAGGGGATTGGCAACAAATATTTTTGTCTTGCCTGAATTTGTGTTTTCATGGAACACACACAGAAAGGATATTTGAAGAGATAACATAAGGCAGATGTGGAAACAAAGGGCAAAAAGGAATGGGAGGTGGAGAAATAGGATTAATAAAGGTGGAAGTGATGTGAAAACTAAGGACAAACAGTAATGGGCAGAGGAGAAATGGGATCAAAGGAAGTGAAAGAGATGTAAAACCAAAGGACAAAAGGGGATGAACAGAGGAGAAAGGAGATCAAAGCAGGTGGAAGAGACGTGAAAACAAAGGCAAAAGGGAATAACCAAATGGGAAAGGAGATATGAATACAAAGGACTAAAAAGGATAGGCGGGAAAGAAACAACATTGAAAGAGGTGGAAGAGGTATGAAAACAAAGGAGAAAGGGGATGGGCAGAGGATAAAGGAGATAAAAGGAGGTGGAAGAGATCTGAAAATAAGGTAAAACTGGATGAGAAAGGAGATCAAAGGAGATGGAAGAGCTTTGAAAATAAAGGTCCGAAAGAGATGGACAGAGGAGAAAGGAGACAAAAAAGAGGTGAAAGAGAAGTGAAGACTAGACAAAAACAAATGAGCAGAGAAAGGAGATTGATTTAAGAAGAAGAGATGGGAAAACAAAGGACAAAAAGTGTTCACTAGAGAAGAAAGGTGATTGATGATGGAGGAACAGATATGAAAACAAAGGACAAAGAGGGTTTGGCAGAGGAGAAAAGAGCTTGACTGAGATGGAAGAGATGTTAAAAGAAAAGACAAAAATGGATGTACAGAGGAGAAAAAAGATCAAAAGAGATGGAACAGATGTGAAAACAAAGGTCAAAAGTGGATAGATAGAGGAGAAAGGAGATTGCAGTTGGTAAAAGAGATATTACAACAAAACACTAAAAGAGATAGAGCAGAAAGAAATCAAAGGAAAAGATGTTAAAACCAAGAACAAAAACAAAAAGGGGTGGATGAAGGAAAAGGGATATTGAAGGAGATGGGAGAGATGTGAAAAAGGGGCAAGAAGAGATGGACTGAGTAGAAAGGAGATTGATGGATGTGGAGGAGAGGTGAAAACAAAGGACATAAATTAATAGGCAGAGGAGAAATGAGTTTAATGTAGGTGGAAGAGATATTTTTATTGTAAGATGGGTTGCCAACTGGCTCACAAACCAGTCACACATTATCAAAATGGGTGACTCCACATCAACCCGCAGACCTGTCACAGTGGGGTGCCACATGTGTCAGTGCTGGGCTCCCTACTGTTTCATATATACTTCTCAGAAGTTCAGGCCAAAACTAAGGGGCTGTGGCTGACCAAGTCTGTAGATGACTGCAAACTGGGTGAAATTACTGAATCCCTAAATGATGCCAGTATACTTCAGGAGGGTCCTACGCAGACCAATGACTGGTGTCTTAGTCACAGTCTCAAACTAAATGCAAAGAAATGCATCATCATTCCCTTTGGTAAAAAACTATTTCCCTTCACACTATGAAATAAACAACAGATGTGAAAATGAAGGACTATAAGGGATGCGCATAGGAGGGCAAAAAGCAGAGAACAAAAGGCAAAAATTGATGGCAGAGGAGAGAGGAGATCAAAGGAAGTGGAAGAGATTTGAAATCAGAGGGCAAACGATGGGAAAAGGAGAACACAGGTTGAAGAGATATGAAAAAGAAGGACATAAAGGATGGACAGAGGAGAAAGTAGATCAAAGCAGGTGGAAGCAAAGTGAATACAAAGGATATAAATGAATGTGATGGGAAGAAAAAATTCTGATGAAGGTAGTAGACATACGAAAATGAAGGAAAAAGGGATGGTCAGTGGAGAAATTGGATCAAAATAGGTGAAAGATGAGTGAAAATAAAACACAAAGAAAGATGGACAGAGAAAAAAGGAGATCGATGATGGTGGAGAAGATATGAAAGGAAAGGACAAAAAAGGCATGGGCAGAGGAAAAAGGAAATAAACAAAGGTGAAAGAGATGTGAAAACAAAGGACAAAAAGGATTGGGAAAAGGAGAAAGAAGATTTTTGAAGGTGAAAGATATATATAAATAAAGGACAAATGTGATGGAAAGAGGAGAAAGGGAATACACGGATATGGAAGAGATGTGAAAACAAAGGACAAATGGAGATGGGCAGAAAGGAGGAAGGATACTGACAGAGTTGGAAGAGATGTGGAAACAAAGGACAAAAAGGAATGGCTGGAAAACAAAGGAGATCAAAGGAGCTGGAAGATATGTAAAAACAAATGACAAAACACGATAATCAATGGCGAAAGGAGATTGATGATGGTGGAAGAGATATAAAAAAGGACAAAGGGGATGGGAAGAGGAGGAAAAATCTCAAAGGAGGTAGAAAAGTTGTGAAAAAAGACAAAAACAAATGGGCAGAAGAGAAAGGGGATCAGAGAAGAAGGGATATCAGTGGAGGTTGGAGAAATGTGAAAACTAAGGACAAAAGGGGATGGTTGGAGGACAAAGGATATCAAATGAGGTAGAAGATATGTAAACGCAAATGACAAAAAGGATAAACAAAAAATAGATTGATGCAGATGGAAAAAGTAAAAAAAAAAACAAAGAACAAAGCAGGATGGGAATATGAGAAAAAAGATAAAAGGAGGCAAAAGAGATGTGAAAACAAAGGACAAAAACAGATGAGCAAGGAGAAAGAATATCAAAGGAAATGGAAAATATGTGAAAAAGGACATAAAGAGGTGAGCAAAGGAGAAAGGAGCTTGATGGAGGTGGGAGAGATATGAATGCAAAGTACAACATGGATGAGCAGAATTGAAAGAAGATGAAAGGATGTGGGAGAGATATGAAAACAAAGGACTAAAATGAATGAGCAGAAGAGAAAATGACCAAAGGAAGAGGAACAGATATGAAAACAAAAAAAAAATAAGGGAGGGGTTGAGGAAAAGGAGACTGAAGGAGATGGGAGAGTTGTGAAACAAGGGACAAAAAGGATGGGCTAGGAAAAAGGACTCTGATGGAGGTAGAGGAGATTTAAAAACAAAGCACTGAAAGGGATAAGCATTGGAGAAAAAAGCTAGATGGAGATGGTGCAGAGGTGAAGCTAAAGGACAAAAAGGGATGGGCAGAGGAGAAAGAAGTTCAAAGGATGTGGATAAGATGTGAAAGCAAATGACAAAAAGGGATGAGCAGTGGAGAAAAGAGGTCATAGGTGGCAGAAATCATGTAAAAAGAAAAGATAAAAAGGAATGGGCAGTAGAGAAGGGAAATTGAATGAGGTGGAAAATATATGAAAAAGGACATAAAGGAATGGACTGAGGAGAAAGAGGATCAAAGGAGGTGGAAAAGGTGTGAAAACAAAGGACAAAAATGAAAGGTCACAGGAGAAAGGTGCCTGAAGGAGGAAGAACAGATGTGAAAACAAAGGAAAGAACGGGGTGGCCAGAAAAGAAATGAGACTGATGGAGGTGAAAGAGATGTGAAACTAAGGACCAAAGGGATTAGCAGAGAGGAAAGAAATCAAAAGAAGTGGAAGAGATGTGAAAGTGAAAGACAAAGTAGGATGGGCAGATGAGCAAACAGAATAATGGAGGTGGAAGAGATATGAAAACAAAGGACTAAAAGGGGATGAGCAAAGGAGAAATAAGCTTAGTGGAAGTGGAGGAGTTGTGAAAACAAATGACAAAAAGGAATGGGGCAGATTTGAAAGCAAGATGGTGGAGGTCTAAGAGATGTGAAAACAATGGACAAAAAGGGATGGACAGAGGTGAAAGCAGGTCAAATGAGGGGAAGAGTTGTGAAAACAAAGGAGATAAATGAGTGATCAGAGGAGAAAGGAGACTGATGTAGGTGGAAGAAATGTGAACACACAGAACAAAAAGATACTGGCAGAAGAAAAAGGACATAAAAGGAGATGAAACTGATGTGAAAACAGAGGATAAAAAAGTATGGGCAGTGGAGAAGGGAGATTGTTTTCACATCTCTTCACCCTCCATCAGTCTCCCTTTCCATCTACCCATCCCATTTTGTCTTTGGTGGATGTGCAAGAGATGTGAAAAGAAAGCACAAAAAGGAATAGGCAGAGGAGGAAGGAAATTAATAGATGTAGAATATGTGAAAGCAAGGGACAGAAAGGAAAGAAGATCAAAAGGATTGGAAGGGATGCAAAAAAAACCTGAAAGGAATGGGCAGAGAGGAAATGAGATTGATGGAATTGGAAGGATGTAAAAACAAAGATCAGATTAGGTGGAAAAGATGCAAAAGCAAAAGACAAAAGGGATGACCAGAGGATAAAGGAGGTCAAAGGAGCTGGAAGAGATATGTAGACAGAGGAAAGAATGGGATGGGCAAGAAATAATGGAAATTCATGAAGGCCGTGTGAACAAAGAGAGCAAAAAGGGATTGGCGGAGAAGAAAGAACATCAAATGAGGTGGAAGAGATGTGAAAACCAAAGGACAAAAAGGGATGAACAGAGGAGAAAGGATATCAAAGGAAGAGATGTAAAAGTATGGCAAAGGGTAAAGGAGATTGATGGATGTGGAAGAGATAAGACAATGGTAAGGAAAGTTGATCACAGAAAGTGGAACAGATGTGAAAACAAAGGACAAAAAAGAGATGGGCAGAGGAGAAAAGGATATATAAGGAGGTGGATGAGATGTGAAAATAATTGAAAAAATGGATGGGCAGAAAAGAAAGGAGATTTGTGAACATGAAATACATTTGAAAACAAATTACAATAAGGTATTAGAGTGGAGATCAAAAGAGATGGAAGAAATGTGAAAAAAAAAATGGATATGTATTGGAGAAAATTGTTCAAATGTGGTGGACCGGGTTTGAAAAATGGAAAAAAGGGATGGGTAAAGGAGGGAGGGGATTGAAGAAGGAGAAAGATATGTAAAAGCAATGGCAAAAGTGATGGACAGTGGAAAAATGAGATATAAGGAGATGGAAGAGATGTAAAAACAAAGGACAAGAAGGAATAGGCAAAGGCAAAAGGAGAAGTATGGGGATAGAAGAGACATAAAGGATTAAAATGGATGGGTAGATGAGAAAGGATAATGAAGGAGGAGGAGGAAGAGTTGTGGAATCAAAAGACAAAAAGGTACACACAAAACAGAAGATAGATGAATGGAGGTGAAAGTAGATGTGAAAACAAAGGACAAAAAGGATGGCCAGAGGATAAAGGCTATTGATGGAGGTGGAAGATATATGAAAGCAAAAGACTAAACGGGATGAGCAGAGGAGAAAGGACATTGATGGGGGTGGAAGAGATAGAAAAAACAAAGAAAAAAGATGGGTAAAAAAGGGAGATCAAACCATGGGAACAGATGTGAAAAATAAGGGCAAAAAATAAAAAAAACTAAGAAGAAAGAAGATCAAAGCAGGTGGATGAGATGTGAAAACAAAAAAGGATGAGCAAAGGAAAAAAGAGATCGATGGAGATAGTAGAGATATTTAAAAAAATGGCTAGAGGAGAAAGGATATCAAAGGAGGTAGAAGGAATATAAAAACAAATGAAAAAAGGAATGAGAAGAGGAGAAAGGAGATTGATAGAGGTGGAACAGATGTGAAAAAGGGACAAAAAGGGAAGGGCAGAGGAGAATAGAGATTGATGGTGATGGAACAGATCTGAAAACAAAGAACAAAAATTGTTTGGCAGAGGATAGAGAAGATCAAGGAGGTGGAAGAGATATGAAAACAAAGGACAAAAAGAAATGAGCAGAGAAGATACAGGATCAAAAGTGGTGAAAGATATGTGGAAGCAAAAGGCAAAAAGGGGTGGCCATATGAGAAAGGAGATTGATAGAGGTGGGATAAAATGATGAACTAAAGGGATGGAGTAAGGTGAAGGGAGATTGCAGATGGGGAAAGATGTGAAAACAAAAGACAAAAAATATGGTACAAGGAGAAGTGAGATTAAAGGAGATGGAAGAGATGTGAAAACAAAGGACAAAAGGGAATGCAGAGGAGAAGGAGGATGAAGGAGGTGGAAGAAGTGTAAAAGCAAAGGGCAGAAAGGAATGGGCAGAAGAGAAATGAGATTGATTGAGGTTGAATACGTGTGAAAGCGAAGATCAGAGGAGATGGAAGAGATGTGAAAACAAAGGACAGAAATAGCTGGCCAAAGGAGAAATGAGACTGATGAAGGTGGAAGACAGCTGTAGGCAGAGAGATAAAGGGATGGGCCTGAGAGAATGGAAATTCATGGAGGTCAAAGATTTGAAAACAAAGGAAAAAAGAGAATGAAACTGAAAGGAGGTGGAAGAGATGTGAAAAGAAAAAGACAAAATGGTCGCACTGAGAAGAAAGGTGATCATAGGAGGTAAAAGAAATGCAAAATAATGGTAAAGGCGAAAGGAAGATTGATGGAGGTGGAAAAGATATGAGAACAAAGAACATAAATCTATGGGTATAGGATAAAGAGATAAAAGGAAGTGGAACAGATGTGAAAGCAAAGGAGAAAAACAGATGGGCAGAGGAAAAAGGAGATTTGTGGAGGTGGAAGAGGTGTGAAAACAAAGTACTAAAAAGAATTTGCTGAGGGGAAAGAAGATCAAAGGAGGTGGGAGAGGTGTCTAAACAAAGGGCAAAAATAGATCAGCAGAAGAGAAAGGAGACTGCATGAGATTGAAGATATGTGAAAACAAAGGACAAAAATGGATGGGCAGAGGAGAGTGGAGATATAAGGAGATGGAAAAGATGTAAAAACAAAGGACAAGAAGGGATGAGCAAAGGATAAAAGAGTATGATGGAGCTGGAAGAGACATAAAAAAGACTAAAATGCATGGGTAGAGGGGAACAGATATTGAAGGATGATGACAAGCTGTGCAAACAAAAGACAAAAAGGTATAGACAGAAGAGAAAGGAGATGAATGGAGTTGGAAGAGATGTGTTATCTAAAGATCACAGCCAAAGCCATCTCTTATCCACTCTCCATGCTCATTAACCACTCTTTATCAGAACAAGTTCCTTCTCTGTGGACAATTTCACATATAATACCACTCCACAAAGGAGGTAACTAATTACTGTCCAATTATCATTCTATCCCCCTTATCTAAAATCCTCGAAAAATGTATACATTCCCAAATAATGTACTAGCTCCTCACTAATAAACTTCTAACCAACACCTGGCATGGATTGCGCCCAATCACAGTACTACCATGGCCCTGGTTAGCTTTACCAATGCAGTAAACCAGCATTGAAACAATTGTAACCTAGTATCCACTTTATTCCTAGATCTCTCCAAGGCCTTTGATACTGTCTCCCATCCCAAACTCCTTTCTGCTCTCTCTAATCTTAATCTCAGCCACTCCTCACTAGTGTGGTTTCAAGACTATCTAATCAACTGCTAACAAGCAGTAAAATGGCAAAACTCCTAATCTCCCCTCCTACCTGTTACACTAGGGGTGCCCCAAGGATCCATTCTTGGACCTCTTTTTTTCAACATATTCACCAACCAACTCCACAAAGCTACCTGGCACACTACTCTATTCCATTATGCCGATGACTCCACACTAATCTGCTCCACCCTTTCATTCCCTCAACTCCAGGAATTGACACAAGTGTCATTTACTGCTGTTAAAATCTGGTTAGCCAACTCTCATCTAATACTTAACCTCAATAAAACACACCTAATGATATTCTATCCCACTACAGGCTTAGACCCCATACCACCATTCACAATATTCTCTGCTAATAACACCCCTATCACACCTGTCCAACACACCAAACTTTTAGGGTTTATCATAGATCACAACATGAAATTCGATATGCATATTGCACAGACAATAATGTCCATAAAAAGTATCTCACCAATGACAGTAAAGCCACCATCGCAACAACCCACCTACTATCCACACTCCTGTATGCCTCCCCCATACTCATCAACCTAAACAAAGCAGACTTTAACAAACTAAACACCTACTATAATAAAATAGCTAGGTTTGCTACTGATTCATCCTTCAGAACACATCACTGCATAGTAATCAAGCAACTTTCCTGGCTAGAATTACCCACATATAACCAACTTACAATAGCCCACCAGATTCTATATTATCCTGATAGAGTTCCTGCTCTTCAAGGTCTACTTAATATCTACTCTAACAAATGTCTATTAAGATCTACCAATAAAGGACTGGTTGACATAGGCAAAAGCAACAGTAGCTCTGGGGATTCCATGTTTTCCATTTCTGTTGCAAAAGCATGGAATACAACCCCTGGAGATTTTTGCACCATTGAAAACAAAAATAATTAAAAAAAACTCCAGTCCCATTTACATAGTTCTTGGTTATGTAATTGTTCTGACTCTGGGTAGCTTCGCTTAATTAGATCATATCATACTTTAACATTTTATGAAAGTTTGCAACAACTTCTTGCTATACTCATAATGTGCATTTACTGTACTAGCCACTGATGAATTTAACCAAATGACTGAACAACATGTCCTTTTAACTGCATTGTTTATTGTAACACACTGTGCTGGTTATAATATATTTACTTTTTGCTCCTTTCTTGGCCTCAAAACTGTACCTTATGAACTTTTTTACTATGTACTTTACTTTATTAACGTACATTGTATGTACTGTATTTGCTGTACTAATCTTTGTATAGCTTTTCTCCCCGGGCCTCCACTGAAAATGGGATACATGCCCAGTTGGACTTTCCTGGTACACAAATGTAAAATAAATAAATAATAAATAAATAAATAAAATAAAGGACAAAATCGGATGGGCAAAAGAGAAAAAGCGATTAATTGAGGTGGAAAAGATATGAAAACAAAGAACAAAAGGTATGGGCAAAGGATAATGGCAATAAAAGAAGGTGGAAGAGATCTGAGTACAGAAGACAAAAAGGGATGTGCCAAGGAGAAAAGAGATTGGTAGTGATAGAACAGATGTGAAAACAAAGGACAAAAAGCGTTTGGCAGAGGAGAAAGAGTGTTAAAGGAGGTAGAAGAAATATGAAAACGAAAGACAAAAAGGAGAGCAAAATGAGAAGGGAGACAGATGTAGGCGAAACTGGACTAAATGGGATTGGCAAAGGAAAAAGAAGATCAAAGGAGGTAGAAGAGATGTGAAAACAAAGGGCAAAAGAAATAGGCAGAGGAGAATAGAGATCAAATTAGATGGAAGAAATATGAAAACAAAGGGCAAAAAGGAATGGCCACATGGGAAAGGAGATAGAAGGCAATAGAAGAGATATGAAAACAAAGGACTAAGGGGGATAGACAAGGAGAATGGAGACTATAGGAAGGGAAAGAGATGTGAAAACAAATTCAAAAGGGTTTGGCAGAGGAGAAAGGAGATTGAAGAAGGTAAAAAAGAAGTAAAAATATGATGCTAAAATCAATGAGCAGAGGAGAAATTAGATAAAAGGAAGTGAGAGAGATGTGAAAACAAATGAAAAACGAGATGGGCAAAGGAGGAAAGGAGATTGACAGAGGTGGCGGAGATATTAAAACTAAAAACTAAGATGTATAAGCAGAAGAAAAAGCAAACCAAAGGATGTGAAGGATGTGAAAACAAAGGACAGAAATGGTTTGGCAAAAAGGACAAAAAAGGAAAAGGAAGAAAAGTGAAAACACAGAGCAAAAATGGATGGCTAAAAGATAAAGGAAAAAGAGATGAAAACAAAGGTGTAAAGGGGTGGACAGAGAAGAAATGATACTGAAGGAGGTGAAGAACTGTGAAAATGAGACAAAAAGGGAAGGGCATAGGATAAAAAAGATCAAGGAAGCTGGAAAAGATATGCAAACACAGGACAAAAAGCTATGGGCAAAGGAGAAAGGAGGTCAAAGGAGCTAGAAGGATGTGAAAACAAATGAATGGATGAGAAAAGGAGAAATGAAGTTGACAGAGATGAAATAGATATTAAAACAAAGAAATAAAAAAGATGGAAAGAGAAGGAAGGAAATTAAAGGTGCTACAAGAGATGTAAAAACAAAGGACAAACAGGTATGGGCAGAGCTGAAAGGACTTTGAATGAGGTGAAAGAAATGTGAAAAAGTTCAAGAAGAGATGGGCAGAGGAAAAAGATCAAAGAATGGAAGCAATGTAAAAAAAGACAAAAAGATGGGAAAAGGATGGTAATGGCATAGATATTAAAACAAAGGACTAAGAGGGATGGGCAGAGGAGAAAGGAAACAAAAGGAGGTAAAAGAGAAAACAAAGGACAAAAGGGATGGGCAGAAGAGAAATGAAATAAAAGGAGGAGGAAGATATGTGAAAGCAAACTTCAAAATGTGCTCAGCAGATGAGAAAGGTGATTGATGGTGGAGGAAAAGATGTGAAAATAAAGGACAAAAATGGATTGGCAGATGAGAAAAAAAGATAAGTGGAGGTGGAAAAGATATACAAAAGGACAAAAAGTGATGGTAAGAGGAGAAAGAAAATCAATGGTGCTGCAAGAGATGTGAACAAAGGACAAAATAAATGGGCAGAGAAGAAATAAAATCAAAGGATGTGGAGGACATGTGAAAACGTAAGACCAAAAGGGATGGCAAAATGAGAAAGTAGACTGATGGAGGTACAAGAGATGTGGAAATGAAGGACTAAAAAGGATGGGAAGAAGACAATTGAGACTGAAGGAAGAGAAAAGCTGTGAAAACAAAAGACAAAAAATAATGGAAAATGGAGATAGGAGATTGAAGGAGGTGGGAATAATGCGAAAACAAAGGACGAAAAGGGAAGGGCAGAGGAGAAAGGACTTCAAGGGAGGTATATGAGATGTGAAAGCACAGCAGAAAAGTGGATTATCAAAGGAGAAAGAAAAGATATGAAAACAACAAACAAAAAGGAATGTGTATAAGTGAGATTGAGGGAAGTGGAGATGTGAGAACAAAGGACAAAAATGGGTAAGCACAGGAAAAAATAGATTCATGGAAGTGGAAGAGATGTGAAAACAAAGGACAAAAAGGGGTGTCCAAATGAGAAAGGAGATAGATGGATGTGGAAGATATGTGAAAACAAAGAAATAAAATGTATGGCAGAAAAGAGGGAAGACTGAAGGAGGGGGGAAGAGATGTGAAAACAAAACACAAAAATATGTGGGCAGAAGAAAAATGAGATTGATGGAGATGTAAAAAATATTAAACAAAGGACTGAAAGGGATGGGCATAGGAGAATGGAGATTGTAGGATGGGGAAGAAATATCACAACAAAGGCAAACAATGATGGGCAGAGGAGAAAGGCGATATTAGGAAGTGGAAGATATGTGAAAACAAAGAAAAATGGATCAGAAGAGGAGAAAGGATATTTAAGGAGGGGAAGGAAATGTGAAAAAGGGCAATAAGAGATTGGCAGAGGAAGGAGGCAATCAAAGGAGGTGGAAGAGATATGAACAATGGACAAGAGGAGTAGATGAGAAAAGAGATTAAAGGAGAACGAAGAGATTTGAAAAAAGGACAAATGGGATGGACAGATAAGAAAGGAGATACAAAAAGGAGGAAGAAATATGAACACAAAAGCAAAAATTGATGGGCATTGGAGAAAGGAGATTAGAAAAAATGTGAAATTAAAGGACAAAAAGGGATGAGCAGAGAGGAAAGGAGAATATTTGTGGGAAAGGCATATGTAAAAGGAATGAAATGGATAAACAGATGAGAAATATATTTTAGGAGGTGGAAGGGATATGGAAGCAAAGAGAAAAAGGTACAGACAGAGGAGAAAAGAGATTAATAGAGCTGGAAGAGATGTGAAAACAAAGGACAAAAACAGATGTGCAGAGGAGAAAGGAGATCTAAGGAGGTAGAAGAGATGTAAAAACAAAGGACAGAAATGGAAGGGCAGATGATAAAGGAGATTAAAGGATGGGGATGAGATATAAAAACAAAATACAAAAAGAGATGTGCAGAAGACAAAGGAGATTAAAGAAGATCAAATGGGTAAAACAGATGGGAATGGAGACTGATGGAAGAGGAAGAGAGATGACAATAAATGATAAAAAGTCATGAGCAGATGATAAAGGAGAACAAAAGAGGTAGCACAGATGAGAAAACAAAGGACAAAAAGAATGGACAGAACAGAAAGGAGACTCATGGAGGTGGAAGAGAAGTGTAGCAAAGTACAAACAGGAGTTGACAGAGGAGAAAGAAGATCAACAGAGTTGAAACAGATGTGAAAACCAAGGACAAAAAGAGATGGGTAGAGTAGAAAGGAGTTTGAAGATGAAGGAGTAGATGTGAAAACAAAAGCAAAACGTGATGGGCATAGGAGAAAGGAGATTGAATGAGATAGAAGAGATGTGAAAACAAAGGACAAAAAGGGATGGCCAAAGGAGAAAGAAGATCAAGAGAGGTGGGCGAGGTTTGAAAACACAGGACAAAAAGCTATAGGTAAAGAAGAAAGTAGATGAAAGCAGCTGGAAGACATTGCAAACAAACGAATGAAAGGGGTTGATAAAGGAAAAGTGAGTTTGATGGACATAGGAGAGATATTAATACAAAGGACTAAAAGGTATGGGCAGAGAGAAACAAAATCAAAGGTGATAGAAGAGATGTGAAAACAAAGGACAAACAAGAATGGGCAGAGGAGAAAAGAGACTGGAGGAGGATGAAGACACATGAGTATAAAGAATAAATTATGATTGGCAGAGGAAAAAAGTGAATGACGGAGGAGAAGATGTGAAAACAAAGAAAAATTGTATTGACAGAATATATAAAAATAAATGGAGGAGGAAGAGACATTAAAACAAAGAACTAACAGGGATGGGCAGAGAAGAAAGGAAATCAAAGGAGGTGGAAGAGATGTGAAAACAAAGGGCAAAAAGAAACAGGCAAAGAAGAAAGAGATCAAATGAGGTGGAAGACATGAAAACACATGGCCAGATGAGAAAGGAGGTTGATGAAGGTGGGATAGATATGAAAACAAAAGACTAAAAGAGATGATCAAAGATGTGATAACAGAAGACAACATGGGATTGGCAGTAGAGAAAGAAGATAAAAGAAGGTGGAAGAGATGTAAAAACAAAGGACAAAAAGGGATGAGCAGAAGATAAAGGAGATCAAAGGATGTAGAAGAGATATGAAAGGATGACAAAGAAGAAAGTAGATTGATGGAGGTAGAAGAGATATGAAAACGAATGAGAAAAAGGTAAAGGCATAAGGGAAAGGAGATCAAAAGAAGTGGAAGTGATGTGAAAAAATGGAGAAAAAGGATGGGCAGAGGAGAACGGAGATTCATGGAGGTGGAAGAGATGTGAAAACAAAGTACAAAAGGGAACTGGCAGAGGAGGAAGAAGATCATAGAGGGCGAACAGATTTGAAAATAAAGGACAAAAAGAGATAGCCAGAAGAGGAAGGAGTCTGAAGAAGGAGAAAGAGATGTGAAAGCAAAACAAAAACAAAAGTGATGGCAGAGGAGAAATAAGATAAATTGAGGTAGAAGAGATGTGAAAACAAAGGGCAAAATGGATGGACAAATGAGAAAGGAGATTGATGGAGGTAGAAGAGATATGAAAACAAAAGACTAAAAGAGATAGGCATAGGAGAATTGACCTGGAAGAGATGTGCAATCAAAAGACAAAAAACGATGGGTAGAGAAGAAAGAAGATTTCAGGATTTGGAAGAAATGTGAAAACAAAGTACAAAAAGTGATGGGTGGAGGAGAAAGGAGATCAGATGAGGTGAAATAAATGTGAAAATAAAGGACAAAAAGAGGGGGCAAAGGAGAAAGAAAATTGTTGGAGGTGGAAGAGATATTAAAATAAAGGATTAAGCGGGATGGGCAGAGAAGAAAGGAAACCAAAGTGGGTGGGAGAGATGTGAAAACAAAAGGAAAAAGATCAGGCAGAGGAGATGTAAAAATAAAGGGTAAAATGGATAGCCAAAGGATTACACAGATTGAGAGAGAAGGAATATATGTAAAAAGAAAGGACAAAAAGTGATCAGCCGTGGAGAAAGGTGATTGATGGTGGAGAAGATGTGAAAACAAAGGGCAAGAGTGATCAGCAGAAGAGAAAGGACTCAAAGGGATGGACAGAAGAGAATGGAGACTGAAGAGGGGAAGAAATGTGCAAACAAAAGACAAAACAGTAGAAAAAAGAAATGAAAGGAGGTGGAAGAGAGGTGTAAGCAAAGGACAAACAGGGATTGGCAGAGAAGAAAGGAGATTAATCATAGTGGAAGAGATTTAAAACAAAAGACAAAATGGGTGTGACAAGGAGAAAGAAGAACAAAGGAGATGGAAAAGATATGAAAATCATAGTAAAAAAGAAATGGGCAAATAAGAAAGGTGATCAAAAGACATGGAAAACATTTGAAAACACAGGGCCAAAATGGATGGTCAAATGAGAAAAGAGACTGATGGAGGTCAAAGAGATGAGAAAACAAAAGAAAACAAGGATGGGCAGAAGAGAAATGTGATCAAAGGATGTAGAAGATATGTGAAAGAATGACAAAGTAGTAAGTAGATTGATGGAGGTGGAAGAGATATGAAAACCAATGAGAAAAAGGTATAGGCATAAGGGAAAGGAGATCAAAAGAAGTGGAAGTGATGTGAAAAAATGGAGAAAAGGATGGGCAGAGGAGAACGGAGATTCATGGAGGTGGAAGAGATGTGAAAACAATGTACAAAAGGGAACTGGCAGAGAAGGAAGAATATCAAAGGAGGTGAACAGATGTGAAAACAAAGGACAAAAAGAGATGACCAGAAGAGGAAGGAGTCTGAAGAAGGAGGCAGAGATGTGAAAGCAAAACAAAAGCAAAAATGATGGCAGAGGAGAAACAAGATTAATGGAGGTAGAAGAGATGTATAAACAAAGGGTAAAATGGGATGGACAAACGAGAAAGGAGATTTATGGAGGAAGAAAAGATATAAAAACAAAGGACAACATGTGATGGGCAGAGAAGAAAGGAGACTGAGGCAGGTGGAAGAGGTGTAAGAACAGAAGACAAAAAGGAATTGACAGAGAAGAAAGAAGATGAAATGAGATTGAAGAGATGTGAACACAAAGGCAAAAAGTTATATGTAAAGGAGGAAGGAAATCATAGGAGATCAAATGAAGTAGAAGAGATGTGGAAGGGTGGCAAATCAGAAAGGAATTTGCTGGAGGTAGAGAATATATGAAAAGAAAGAAGAAAAACATACAGGCATATAAAGGAGATTAAATGAAGCTGAGATGTGAAATCAAAGGATAAGAAGGTAAGGAAAAAGAAGATTAAAGAAGGTGGAGCAGATGTGAAAACAAATGCAAACAGTGATGGGGAGGATAAAAGGACACTGAAGGACATAGAAGAGATGTGAAAACAAGGGGCAAAATGGAATCAACAGAGGAGAAAGGACATATAAGGAGGTCAAAGACATGTGAAAACAAAGAACAAAATCAAACAGGCAGAGGAGAAAGGAGATTTATGGAGGATGAAGACATCTGGAAAAATGGACGATAAGGGATTGGCAGAGGAGAGAGGATATCAAAAGAGGTGAAAGAGTTGTGTAAAAAAAGGGCAAAAATGATGGGTACTGTAGAATAGAGACTAAAAGAGATGGATGATATTTGAAAAAAGGATGGGCAGAGGAGAGAGGAGACTGAAGAAAGTGGAAGGAATTTGAAAGCAAAAGCAAAAATGGATGAGCAGAGGACAAATTAGATTAGATGTGAAATCAAAGGACAAAAAGGGATGGGCAGAGGAGAAAGGAGATATAGGGAGGTGGAATAGATGAGAAAACAAAGGACATAAAGGGTGGGAAAAGGAGAGGAGAATGATGGAGGTGGAACACATACAAATTGACTAAAATGGATGGAAACAGGTGAAAGGTTTTTAGGGAGGTAGAAGAGGTGTGGAATCAAAAGAGAAAAAAAAGTGCAGGCAGAGGAGGAAAGAGATGAATAGAGGTAGAAGAGATGCAAACACAAAGGGACAAAAAGGGATGGCCAAAAGGGAAAGACAATTGATGGATGTAGGTGAGATATAAAAACAGAAGACAAAAAGGATGGGCTAAGGAGGAGGGAAATTGGTTTAACATGTCTTCCACCTCAGTCAGTCTCCCTTTTTCCTCTGCCCATCCCTTTTTTCCTCTGTTTTCACATCTGTTCCAACTCCTTCTATTTCCTTTCTCTTATGACCATTCCTTTTTGTCCTTTGATGGTGGTGGAAGAGATGTGAAAACAATGGACAAAAAGAGATGGGCAGATTAGGAAGGAGCTTGATGGAGATGGAAGAGATCTGAAAACATAGGAGAGAAAGAGAGGGGCAGATGAGAAAGGAGATTAGAGAAAGTTGAAAAATGTGAAAACAAAGGATAGAAGTTGGTCAGCAGAGAAGAAAGGAGATTGAAGAAGGTTGAAGAGATATTGAAACAAAGGACTAAAAGGGATTGGCAGAGGAGAACAATTATCAAAATATGTGTAAGAGATATTAAAAGAAAGGACAAAAATGGATAAGCAGAGGAGAAATGAGATCAAAGGAGGTAGAAGAGATGTTAAAGGATGGCAAAGGAGAAAGGAGACTGATGGAGGATGAAAAAGAGATATGAAAAGAAAGCTCAAAAGGTACCAGAAGATTGGAAAGTTGATCAAAGCAGGTGGAGAAGATATATAAACAAAGGACAAAATAGGATGTACAGAGGAGAAAGGGGATTCATGGAGGTAGAAGAACAAAGTTGCATCTTCCGACTTTTCCCGGTTAGGGGTCGCCACAGCGGAACTCCGGTCCGCTAATAATTGGCAGTAGATTTTTACGTGCCAAGTTGCCAGCCCTGATGCACAACCTACAATGAAGGTACGACCATTCATGCATGTCTCCACGCAGAAGACGCTCTAGCTGAGAATCGAAACAGACAGCGTCTTACTGTGAGGCAACAACGCTACTTTAGTGCCACCACCAAACAAAATACAAAAAGGAATTTGCAAAGGAGAAAGAAGATCAAAGGAGTTGGAACAAATGTGAAAGCCAATGACAAAAAGAGATTGGCAGAGGAAAAAGGAGTTTGAAGAAGGAAGAAGAGATGTGAAAAGAAATGCAAAAATCATTGTGCAGAACAGAAAGGAGATTGAATGAGATGGGAGAGATATGAAAATAAAAGACAAAAATGGATAGGCAGACGACAACGGAAATATAAAAAAGTGGAAGAGATATGAAAACAAGGCACAAAAATGGATGGGCAGAGAAAAAAAAGAATGATGGAGGTGGAAGACATGAAAACAAAGAACTTGCAGAGAACTCAGCAATGCTTTTCCAGTGTTTCAACTGCATCCAGAGCTAACAAAGCTAAGATAAGAATATTATTTTGATTAACTATCCTTGTACTTGCTTTAGCATTGTTTAAAACATTTAATTAATTCTGTGGCAAAAATAGTCATTTTTCTGTTTGTTGGCCTTTCTAGTCTGTGTGCCTCCAAATCTCAGTGCAGAAGAGTGAATTAGCCAGGGACTTAAGTTGTTTGATAGTTGTTTGTTGTTTAATCTTCACTTGAGAGTTGCTTTTGCTGTGTTTTTACGTTAACAGATTCCAGGGTCAGACATCTTATGGCAGACAGTGTTTACCCGGTGTCTCTGAACTGAGAATCACTAATGTTTAATCTGCATTTGAGAGCTGCTTTTGGTGTGCTTTTACATTAACAGATTCCAGGGTCAGGCATCTTATGACAGAAGGTGTTTACCTGGGCTGTCTGAATTGGGAATCACTGGGGAAGCTCAAATTGTGGTTATTTGTTAGCTAGAGTGCAAATGAGTCAGTTTTCAAGCTTTATTTTTTCTCTGCATGGAGTGTTCCACTAGGCCACGGTGCTTAGCAGTGTTCTGTATAGTAGAAAATGCCTAGACAGTAAAATTTATCTATAAAGTTAGAACTGGATCCAAAACCTGTAAAACAATGTGCCATTGTGCAGAAACAAGCTTAGATCAGCTAGCTTGTGCATCGACTAGCACTACCATATCCTAGCATTATAAAACATCCTGCTCGTAACCCCAGAAACTACCCAAGGAGACACTATTAAAACTCAATCTTTAATCCTAAACCAGCTAGCCCTATTACAGAACCAGACAACATTGATATGCAATTTACAAATGCCCCTGTGGCCAGCTTGGCAGATTTGGGCATTCTAAGGGAATGTAGCAATTGTCTCATGTTTTCAGATACCAGTCATTAAATAAAATAACATACAAGTTCGTTTGAGGCAAAAATTTCACATATAAATGAGGTTGTCAGGAATACCCACTCTACATCGCTCACACATATCATTCACAAAACACACACAGATTGCCTTATGCTAAAGCACTTAAAAGAAACCTTCCCAAATCTCAAAAAACTCCAAAGCCATGTAATGGCAGCACTGCTCCTCAGCAATCACTAAAACACATGCCAAAAGTAATACCAAACATCTCACACAAGCCTACATCTAATGGTCCTTAAAGATCAAAGCCTATAAGGCAACCACAAACTTTAGCTAATACTCTTGTCACTGGGGACTCCATTGTGTGAAATACAAATGCCCGCCTCATCAGGTGGGACAAGGAAAAGAAATGGTTAGTTACCTATCTGGAGCCAGGATCTGCAATATCACGCACACACTCAGGTTACTGCATCCCAGGTACCAATATGATTCTATCAAAGTCCATGTGGGTGTAAATAACCTGAGACATACCTCACTGGACTATATGAAAAGAGATATAATGGATTTCTCAGAATAAGTGTCACAGATAGGTATGAGCTTTGCAATAAGTAGCATTCTGCCTTCACCATGGATGATGCCACAGTATGAACATAAAATGATAGATTGCAATAATTGGCTTAGTGTTTGGTGTCTTTCCAGGGGGATCCAATATCTGTCAGCATAGGAGAACATGGTCAAAAGACCACAATGCTTTGCCAAGGATGGATTGCACCTGACCCCCCCCCCCAGGCTTTTGAATATTGGCTAAATCTTTATGCACCACCTTAGAGTCTTTTTTAGGGTATGCCAAAAAGACAAAATTACCAACATAGGTGAAAAGGTTTACAAGCTTAAGGTATTACTGTTCAATACTCATGACCTTAACAAAAAAGTCCACACCCTTCAAGCCTTCCTCACTGTGACAAATGTGGACATCTGTGCCATAACAAAGACTTGGTTTAAAGCTGTGGAAGGTACCCCAGACGTGCAAGACAATGGCGTCTTGCACACATTTAGACCAACAACAGCATAGACAGGTGCCAACGTTGGATGTGTTTCGACCTATGTTAGCAACAAACATACCTCCAGGTTGGTTAAACTGGATGATACCATGGAGGTCATCCACATGCAAGTAGGTAAGGTCCCCTCACCATATCATGGCTAGTTACAGGTCATCACCTATGTCCCTGGAGTCTCACAACTCTTATCCAAACCTACTAGAGGCACTCACATCCAACCAAACATTCTCTGCTCCTCTTCCCATTCATTTAGTCCCTTGTTTTAATATCTCTTCCACCTCTACTTTCTCCTTTGTCTATCTCTTTGTTTCCATTATTTTCCCATCTCTTGCACCTCCTTTGAGCTCCTTTCTTTTTCATCCATCCATTTTGTCCATTGTTTTCATATTTCTTCCATCTCCTTTGATCTCCATTTTCCCCTGCTCACCCTTTTTGGTCTATTTTTTCACACCTGTTCTTCCTCTTTACATCTCCTTCCTCCTCTGAACATCCTTTTTTGTCATTTGTTTTCACATCTTTTCCACCTCCTTTGATCTCCTTGCTCCTCTGCCCATATCTTTTTGTCCTTTGTTTTCATATCTCTTCTGCTTCATTTGATCTCCTTTATCCTCTGCCTATCACTTTTTATACTTTTTTTCATATCTGTTCCACTTCTTTGATCTCCTTTCTCCATTTGTCATCCCTTTTTGTCCTTTGTTTTCACATCTGTTCCACCTCTTTCAACCTTCTTTCTTTTTGCCCATTTCTTTCTGCTCTCTTTTTTCACATCTCTTCCACATCCTTTGATCGCCTTTCTCCATTGCACATGCAAATTGTATTTTTTCTCACATCTCTTCAACCCTCTTTGATCTCCTTCCCCATTCCTTGTTGTACTTTGTTTTCACATCTTTTCCACCTCTATCAATCTCCTTTGTCCTGGACCATTCATTTTTGTCCTTTGTTTTAACATCTCTTCCACCTCATTTGATTTCCTTTCTCCTCTGCCCATCCCTTTTATTCCTTTAATTTAATATCTTTACCACCTCCATCAATCTCCATTCTCCATTGCCCATCAGTTTTTGTCATTTGTTTTCATATTTCTTCTACCTCATTTGATCTCATTTTTCCTATGTCCATCACATTTTGTCCTTTGTTTTCATATCTCTTCCAAGTCCTTTTGTCTCATTTCTCTTCTGTTCATTCTGTATTGGCATTTGTTATTATATGTCTTCCACCTGTTTTTTTATCTCTTATCCCCTTTACCCATACATTTTCCCTTTGATTTCATTTATCTACCACTTCTGTCACTGACTGGCATCTGTTTATTTTCACATCAATTCCACCTCCTTTGATCCCCTTTATCCTTAAACAATCCCCTTTGGTCCATTTTTTCACATTTTCACATCAATAAATACCCATAATCATCTGCCATTGCCTTTTTTCCTCAGTCTTCACATCTCTTCCACCTAGTTCAATCTCCTTTATCCTCTGCACATCTATTTTGTCCTTTGTTTACACACTTCTTCCATTTCCTCTGATCATTTTCTCACATCTTCCACCTCCATCAATCTCCTTTTTGCTTTGACCATCCATTTTTGTCCTTTACTTTTGCATGTCTTCCAGATCCTCATCAATCTCTTCCTCCTCTGCCCTTCTCTTTTGTCCTTTGTTTTCACATCTCCTTCACTTCCATCAATCAAGCTCCTTTCTCCTTTGTCTATTTCATTTTGTCTTTTTGTTTAGAAATCCTCCACCTCCATCAGTCTCCTTATACTTCTCTCCAACCCTTTCTGCCCTTTGTTTTAACATCTGTTCTACCTTTTTAGATTTCCTTTCTGCTATGCTCATTCCTTTTATTCCTTTGTTTTAGTATCTCTTCCATCTTCATCAGTCTAAGTTCTCCATTGCCCATCCCTTTTGGGCATTTGTCTTCACATCTCTTCCACCTACTTTGATCTCCTTCTCCTCAAATCATCCCTTTTTGTCTTTTGTTTTTACATCTCCTTTCCTTTCTTTAATCTCCATTCTCCTCTGCCCATCTCTTTTTGCCCTTTGTTTTCACATCTGGTCCACCTCAACCAATCTCATTTCTTTACTGCCCATCCATTTTTATTTTTGCTTTTTGTTTTCACATCTCTTGCACCACCTCCTTTGATCTCCTTTTTCCTCTGCCCATCCCTTTTTTTTATTTTATTTTCATATTTCTTCCACCTTATTTGTAATTGCTCCTCCTATGCCTATCCCTTTTTGTCCTTTGGTTTTACATCTTTTCCATCTCTTTTGATCTCCCGTCTCATTTGCCCATCCCTGTTTGAACTTTGTTTGTACATCTTTTCTTCCTTATTTAACCTCCTTTTTCCTCTGTTATTTAATTTTTTCATTAATTTTCACATCTTTTCCACCTTGTTTGTTCTCTTATCTCCTCTGTAAATTCCCCTTTGTCCTTTGATTTCAGATTTCTTCTGCCTCCTTTGATCTCCTTTCTCATCTGTCCATCCCTTTTTGTCCTTTTTTACACATCTGTTCTTCTTTCTTCAACCTCCTTTCTCCTCTACCCATCCCTTTTTGTCATTTGTTTCCACATCTCTTCCACCCCCCTTGATCTTCTTTCTCCTTCCCAATCATTTTTTGGCCTTTGTTTTCACATTTCTTCCAACTTCAGTTCCCTTCCTCATCTGACCATCCATATTTTCCTTTGCTTTAACATCTCTTCCACCTCATTTCCTTTCCTTTCTTATGTGACCATCTCTTTTAGTCCATTGTTTTAATATCTCTCCCACTTCTATCAGTTTCTTCTCTCTATTGCCAATCCCTTTTTGTCCTTTGTTTTCACATCTCTTTCACCACCACCAATTTTATTCTCCTTTACCAATCCCATTTGTCCTTTGATGGAGGTGGAAGAGATGTGAAAACAAAGAAGAAAAAGGAATGGGCAGAGGAGAAAGCCTGCTTCATCTTACTTTGCCATCAAACCTCACTCCCACTGAGCTCTGTTTTCCCATCACCCAACTCTTGTTGAATCTCTGTTTTCCCATCATCCATCCATTCCTTTGAGCTCTCATGTTTCCTGTAGGCACCATCTTAGAACTCACACTAAATGTATGCCTTTCTTGGAGCCACTAGCCTCTAGTCAGAGCAAATCCAGCACATCACAAGCAACTAGCACATATTTATATCACAGAGAATCGACTGGCTCATGCTCTAGGTTGCAGATACTAAATGTTATGTTGTGATGTTTGTAAAATCTAACTAACTAATTTAGTAGTGTCTTTATGGGAATGTGTTTAACTAAGCAGAGACTGCATACAAACAGTACTACTAGCTAAAACTAATTATACTGCTAGAAATTGTTTCCTTATTATGGTAACTATTTTATTGTCTTTATTTCTAAAAGGCAGTATACTGAAGATAAAACATACTAGTGTTTATATTGTTCAACTGCAGTTCACCAAAGTGAGAAACTTAGCTAAAAATAATTATGCTGCTATGGTCGTCTCCTTATTATGCTGTTAACAGTGTTTTATTATCTTTATCTCTAAATGAAGTATACTAAAGTAAAAATATACTAGTATTTATATTGTCCAGCTCCATTTCTCCAAAGTTTGAAAGTTGTAGTGCTAGTGCTGTATGGTTCTGACAAAAACATGTTGTTGCTTGTTCCCATGTTTAAATGAGCTGGTAGAAATTCTCCCTCTGCTAACCACTTACATTTTGTGTTGGTTTGATAGTTCTGCTAATTACACAGCCAAATGTTAGGCAGTTGGCATGAAAACTAGAAATATAGCTATAAAAGGTGACTTGACTATAGGATGTTCACCCTTATTGTTGCATTGTAAAATGTGTATAGTTTGTGTTATACTACTTGTTGACCACATCAGCTGTGATCTATTAACCTATATCTAAGAGTTAATTTTATACCTCAGATGTTGTACCTATCACCAAGGATAGATGCAACAGGCATGACTGCTAGCACTATGCTACACTGTTGTGCACTTTTGCATCTTGTTCTGTTGAGCTGTAAAAGTTTGTTTGCTAATTAGAGCTCCTGCATACACAAGAACCTCTGAACTCTTTTCTAAAGTAGTGTATAAATAGCTGTAAAAGGTATTTTTGAGGCCTGACCTGTTAACAAGCTATATTTGTTCCCATCACTTTTTTTTTAATTTAAACTGAATTCTTCAAACATAGTAATATGCTTACCATAACCACCTCTACCATCTGAGTTGATTACACCTCTTATCCCTTTCAGCCATCTCTACTCCTCCTTTGCCAGCCCTGACCAAACCAGTCCCAGCTAATACACTACATAGGCTGTGTAGCAGCTATCACTGTCCGGCAACTATCACCCAAGCCTGAAGTACATCCTTGAAATGATTGACAGTGTGCAGTCAAAGCAGATATGTACGTGTAATCCAATAAAGGAAACATAAGCTAAGATTTGCAGCTTGTAGACTCAGACTATAGGGACAGCTGAGTGCCCATCTACACTCAACTAAAGTAGGTAGCTGTACTGGTGCATACTCTGTACTAGACAATGTGGCTCCATAGAACCCCCAACACCACCTATACCACTGGCATATACTACAGCCCATAACAATTAGTAGTTTTTTGTTTTTGTTTTTTGTAGATCCAAAGTAACTGCCTAAACATAGCTTGCCATCACCCCAACCCCCACTAAAACAAGACAAACTATTTGCTTTTCTTTCTTTTTCAGACTACTCCCTCCTCCATTTCTTCCTTTACTACAGTGTCTTGCTGCTATCTCTCTAAATGCTTAACCACACATGTGAATCTATGTTTACTCATCCTGGGCTTGTCTATTGCCTCCTCTAATTCTCATTTTATCTCTCTCAGTATCTATTTTCTACTGTTCAACTCATACAGTTGCCTTTGAAAGCTTCTTACCTTTTACCATAGCCAAAGCTTACTGATTGTTTTTCTTAACACTGTTACATTGCTCTTTGAGTGGTTGGGCCCCGTTCCATTCACCCTCGCTACACTTAGGATCACTCTGGTCCCTACTCTACCCTCAGTTCCCAGCCATCCCATCTGACTCTAGATTTAAAATATCCTAACTCCATCCCTACATTTTCAACCTATGTATCTCTGCATCAAAATAATCAGAACATAGTCCAATCACAGTTGCCCTACAATTAGCATATTTGACTCCTTCACTTAAAGTGCTGTGCCCAGCTTGTTGTTTTAGAATTTATATTGCTGTAACTAGAACTACTCTTGCTCAGTTAAATTTTACAATGCAAACTAATATCTTCAGCAAAATCTAACTTTCTTATTATAAAAAATGGGTCTGACTCAAACCCTGTTAGTGTGCCTCCTCAGCATATTAGCACTCTCTATCAATTATCATTCCTCCCAAGTAAATGTAATTAATAGTTCTACAAATCCATACTCACTACACGAAGAGTTACCAAGTCTATCTATCACCACAACATCCACACTGTATCAGCAAACCTTCTAAGATTTTTTTTTTACAGTTACAGGTAGCTTAAATCTAAGTATGTTATCATATGAAATCCAGTAAAACTAAAGCACAAATGCATTTGGCTACATACTTTCCTTTATAAAATTTCCACCCAAAATAACAGTGGAGACATTCACCCAAACCCTGGCCCAACACAATAGCAAAAAATGCATACTAACAGCACAGTATTAAATGAACCATTCTCTTTTCCTTCTCTATCCCCCAGTTTCAGCCTTCTCGCCCTAAATCTTAGAAGTATATGTAATAAAATCTGAGACATACCTGTTTGTATTGCCAGACGTAATCATAGCTACGCAACTACGTAAACATGGCTGAAAAAAGACATTAATGACAATGACATTACCTCACATGGTTTTAATATAATTAGGCTTGACAGGAAAAAAAGCAGGCAGGTGGCATAGCCATCATCTACAAGAATTCCCTAAATATAACCGTATATGCCCAGGCGATACCACAGTTTAATAATGCAGAACTCCTTGTATCACATCTTACAATTAGTAATATGAAAACAGTTTGTTTAGCAGCCATATATATATCCCACCAGGTAAAAACATTACCACTGTGGAAAATATCCTAAACTGGATATCCCACCATATACAACATGAGACAATAATACTAGGAGACCTAAATATAGACCGGCAGATTATTAATTGCAACATCCAGTCTGATTTCATAAACCTGTATGGCTTTACACAGTTAATTATATCAGTTACTAGAGTCCACAAAAGTAATGGTAGGCAATCATTCTTAGACTGGATTCTTACTAATAGACCCAACAAAATTAGGGTAGCTGGTAACCTTCCAGACAGCATAAGTAACCATCAGCCTACATATGCTCTTAGAAGTTACAATATCCAAGACAAACATATAATTTAAAACCAAGTTCATAGTTCAAAACACTTTGACAAACACTTTTATCAAATCCTTAAGAGAATATAACTGGGAAATACTAAAATCTATGCCCTTCGACTGCTGTCTCACACTTCAATGAGATATTCCTAAAAATTCTCAATAACCTTGCCCTAGTACATACTAAAAGGGTCAAATGCAATCCTGCATCATGGCTAACTAAAGAAACTAAGAAATTGATGCTACAGCGTGACAAAGCCTGGAAAGAATGGCTCAAAAAATAGAACACAAAATACATTTCAACTTTTCAGACAACTAAGGAATAGGAGAAAATACCAAATAAAACATGGCAAGTAAACATATTGTAACACCCTCCAAAATAAATATCAAAACAAGTCAAAACTCTTCTGGACATCCATAAGCAAACTTTTACATCCGGGGCTCACCTGTTTTTAGTATAATTATGCTTGACAGGAAAAAAGCAGGCAGGTGGCATAGCCATCATTCAGAAGAATTCCCTTATTATAAGAGATGCCACCATTTAATAATGCAGAACTCCCCATCCCCTACATCCAATAATAATACTGATTCAATTGCCACACAGTTTTACAACTATTTTATACAGACCATACTGTCCCTCACAAACATTAATACTTCCACTACCCTCTCAGTGCCAGGGGCCTCTGTTAAATATCTTCATCTATTTGACTTCAGCCCAGTGCCTACCTCTACCATTAAAAAACTCCTGCATAAATTAAAACCAACTACCTATCTGCTAACTGGTTTTCCAGTCCCTATATTGATAAATAGATCTATATCCAAGAAATATGTTCCTTCCATCTGGAAAAAATCCTTTATTGTACCTTTACACAAAGGTGGCATATCTAAAGAGTTTAATAACTACTGGTCCATTGTAATCCCCTCTCCCCTATCAATAATACTTGAAAAATGTATTCATGCACAACTTCTACATCACCTGAATTCAAATAATTTGGTCTCAGAAACACAGCGTTGTTTTAGACCTCACCACAGCACAACCACCACCACCCTCCTTCACTTCACCAACACTATAAACCAGCACAGGAGCAATGGTAATCTAGTGTCAGATGTGTTCTTAGACTTATCCAAAGCTTTCAACACTGTATAACAGCAACATTTACTTGCTGAATTCTCTTCTATAGGTCTCTATCTATCCTCCCTTAAACAGTTCCTTAGTTATCTATCTGGAAGGCAACAAGCAGTCAAATGGCAACAGGACCTCTCTTCCTCTCTTCCAGTTACCATAAGTGGCCATCAGGGCTTTATACTAGGACCCCTTCCTTTTAATATGCTTATAAACAAGCTTCACACTCTATACACCAAGCAAATATAGTGCAATAGGCAGATGATTCGACTTTAATATGTACGGTCCCCACAAAATCCAGACTGCAAGAAATCACCCAAATTTCTTTCTCTTCAATTGAAATTTGTCTGAAAAAATTCAAACCTACTTCTTAATCCAAATAAAACAAAACTGATGCTCTTCACCCCAAAACATTATCTCCATCAAAAACAATCTTTCTTGGTTACATTAGCAAATAATACTAAAATTGAAGTAGTACCACATATAAAATTACTGGGCATTATTATAGATAACAATCTTAAATTAGATCAATGTATTCTTCAATCAGTTAAAAACACCTACCAAAATCTTGGCACCCTTTACAGGACAAAATAGTACCTTACAGATCCAGCAAGGAAAAACCCTAGTCTCATCCTATTTGCTTCAAACTGTCTTACATGCCTCACCTATCCTTACAAGCCTAAGCTCTACACTAAAATCCAAACTAGCCTCCTGTTACAACAAATTAGCTAAATATGCTACCAGCACTGCACACTGAAGTCATCACTGCCAAGCCTTAAAGCAGCTAAAGTGGCTAGAGCTTAACGACTACATAACATGCTCTCAGCTAGTTATGGCATACAAACTGAGGAATTTTGCTGAGCAATCTCCTGCATTAAAAATATATTATTGCCCTAAACCTCCACAAGGGACTTCCATTTTGGCGATAAATTTCTACTAAGCACTACTAAGGCAAATAATTCACTGAGATATTCATTATACTCCTGTTACATCTCCCAGCTCTGGAACACCATCCAAGTAAAAATAACAAGAATGAAAAATAACAAGTAAAAATGATTAACAAACTTCCAAACTATAAAATCCAACACAGACAATACCTTACCCAATCCTGGTCTCATGCTCATGTTCATCATCAGGTTGGGACCTCTAGTAAAAGCACAAACTCATTTTTGTTTATCAAAAACTTTTTGACCTCCTCTACTTGGATATTTACACCCCTAACAATATTCCCTCCTGCATTTGAATTAATGCATCCCTTTTCACCCCCTTCTTAAACAACACTTCTCATCCTGCTCTTTTTCTAACTGCCCCCATTCACTGCTCTAGCTCTCTCTCATGCATCTCATGTATACCTAAGGTATTTTGGATGCACTAATTTGAAACAGGCAGCCTAAACAGAAACAATCCTATGCCCTGCTCTCTGTCTTATGCTGTTATCACTATCCTCCTATACCATACTGATATCTTCCATCCCCTGCTAAGTTATTATAGCAATAACCAACGGCTGGGTATGGGTAATGCTGGATTTACCCACGGTTGGCATGGTTTGGTCATGAGGGCTTTGCTCTCGTGACCAAACAAAGCCAACCGTGGATAAATCCGCCATTATCCACACCCAGCCATGGGTTATTGCTATTATACAATGGTGTTAGTTTTGTGTTGTGTTATGTTTGTGTTGTTGTTATTTAGGTTTTTGTTTGCTTTACTTTGTATTCTTCCACTTTTTGTGAGCTAAAATAGTGCAAACTTTTACTTCCTGTTTATTGTTTATTTGTCTTTTAATTTAAATACAAGTTATTAATTTTTCAAGAGATGTTAGGAAATAGTTATGTAAGTAAAATATAGTTTTAAGGGTTTTGGTATGTCTTCGTGCTGTAGTTTCTTTTATAGTTAATGGCTGTTTACTGTATGCGTGCTGATCGGTATTTGTTTTAGTTTTAAAAGACATTAAGTCAGTAACATAGTTTTCAGTTGTAGAATGCTTTTGCATGTGTTTTACTTGCTACTAAGGTGTTTTCATATGGTTTAGTTCATTTGAAGTTGTTTGTGCATGATATGTTAGGGGCTGAACTTAGGTTACTTTGCATGCTGATATTGAGGAAGACATCAGTATCATTCTAAGTGTGATTTAAGCTAAGAGGTTACAACTTGTTCAATAATTTAAAAAGAAGAAGCAAACTTGTTATGATCCTTGTAGAATTAGTTGACCTTATGTCTGATACATTTTTGGGGAGAGAAATTACTGTCCTAATTTACCACAGATCAAGAAGTAAATATATATAATGACAGAGTAAAAAATATGCTTAGAATAAAAATAGATCGGTACAGTAACAACTAACTACTAAGAAAAACAAAAAAGTACCGAAGCTAACACAGCTGAAGGCAAAACAATAAACTTTAATGCACACAAAAGAGAGTAAGCGCTTTCACAATGTGCTCTCACCGCTTCATCAGACTGTTCTAAACTAGTAACAAATACAGTTAAATACCATAAGTTAATTAGTCAATTAAAGCAGTGATAAAAGCATCAATTATCTAAGAGAAAAATGTCACAACAAGAAAGCAGGCAAATTAAACATATAAAAAAGATAAAAAAAAATAAAAAAAATATGTATAGAAAACAATCCTATACTCAGTGCTTGAGAGGTCTAGCTTTTAAAAAAGGCTTAAGAGAGACAACTTCATTAAGACCTGGTATTTTATCAGCATTAAGAGACATAATCCGTTTTTGCTCTGCAGATTCTGTCTGATTCCTAAGATCTCCCCCTCTTAAACTGTCAGGAATGATCTCTAGCACAAGGAATTTAAAATTATGTTCCTGTCCATGCCACATAATATGCTTAGCAAGGGCATTGGTGTCTTTCTTGTTTCTAATGTCTCTCTGATGTTCCAGCACCCTGTCTTTGAGTTGTCTGTTACTCATGCCTACATAAAAAGCATGGCAGAAAGTGCAGTCACTAAAATAAACAATGTTCTTAGTCCTGCAATCGGCATAAAAGTTTGTGTCTATTTTAAAGTGCATGTTAGGGTGCATGTAAGTAGGATTAGAGTGTATAAACTTGCAGGCTGTGCAATTCCTGCATTTAAAAGTGCCATGCTTCCCTGACTGTAAAACCTTGTTAAAAGTAGAAGTATTGTAGCACAGATGCCTTTTCAAGGATCTGTTATTTTTAAAAGAAAAGTGTGGAACAGTATCTATGGCATTTTTTAATTCATCTACAGTATCCAAAATGCCCCAGTTCCTTTTGACAATATCACATATACTACTAACATCAGAAGAATATGTGAGAGGAAACCTAATCAATCCTGTCATTTGTTCTGTAGCTATGGCTTCAGTGTTAGGTGCAGCAGCGTAATAAGGCCTGCATTTACCCCCTCTCTCCTTATATGCATCAGTAATACAACTGTCAATATCCTTTTCCTTGTAGCCTCTATCTAGAAAATCCATTTTCAAGGTCTCCAGGGCCTCTGCAAGCTGTTCGCCATTATTATGGAGTCTCATGACCCTGTACACCTGCCTCTTAACAACATTTCGGGTAACATGCCTAGGATGCATGCTATCTCTATGGAGGAGATTATCCATTCTTGTGGGTTTCCTATAAATACTAGTTACTAGGCTAGTCAAATCAGTTTTGTTCACCTTAACATCAAGAAATTCAATTTCATTAATATGTCTCTCTCCCATTGTACCAACACAAGGTTGGCGTAGCTGTTGGCACAAGCTGTGGCCATTGCCATGCCAACCTTTTGTACATAAAATTGATCTTCAAACAAAAATACATTGTTTTCTAAAACCAATTCTAAAAGGGCACAAATTAAATTGATCTTGTCCTCAGTAAAACAATGGTTGACATGCATAAATTTCCTGACATTTTCTATACCCCAAGTATTGGGGATCACAGTAAAGAGTAACTCAACATCCATTGTCACTAAAAGATAATCACCACTCAAATCAGAAGTAACCATATATAATCTTTGTAAGAAGGTCCTAGTATCTTTTAGGACGGTGTCACAAGTGTCCAACAGAGAATGCAAACTCTTTTCAATGTAAATAGAAAGTGGCTCGGTTACCCAACCTTTCCCAGACACTATTGGGTGCATAGGTGGCAGTGTTAGATTTTTATGTACTTTGGGTAGGCCATAAATGATCGGTATAAGTGGTTGCTGTACCTCAAAATATTTAAACAACTTATTATCAATCATACCCGTCATAAGCAGATCGAAAATAAAGAAAGAAACCTTCTCGATCATACCATAAACAGCAGTTTTAGAAATACAGACATAAGTGGTGTCATCACACAACAATTTATGCATTTGTGTTTGATATAAGTCCTTGTCTAACACAACAATTCCATCACCCTTATCTGCTGGTCTAATCTCTAAGGATTTCAAGTTCTTGAGTTCATTGAGGGCTGCATATTCATCATTATTAAGATTAAAGTATCTCTTCTTTCTATTAGATTCAAATTCTCTTCTTATTTGCTTCTCACAAGTCTGAATAAAGGTCTGTATCTTGGCATTGGATGGTGGGATAAAAGTGCTGGGTTTTCTAAAGGAAGCAGTGTCAGTGTTAACAGTGTCAGTTAGCATGGCTTTCAATGTAAGAGTCCTACCAAACAATCTAAGATCAGTTAAGACACTAGTTAGCTCGGCTTCTCTGGCAGAGATGAATGATAAACCTTTGTTCAGTAATGCTAACTGTACAGCAGTAAGCTGTACAGAGGAAATATTAAAAACTAAACTGTTTACCTCCTTTTCCGTTGGCCTGTTAGGTTCACATTCATTTCTGTACTTGGGAGGCGATAGAGTCTGCCCTTCCTCCATCGATTCTGTGACCTGTCCCTGATCGGAAAAGGGCTCTGCAGTTGAAAAGAAGTGATAACCCTAGGTCTGGCTCCAGTGTAAACATTAGTAGTGGAGTCACCATTATCGTCAGAATGGGACTTCCTTTTTTTATGAAGATGTATCAGGGGTGCTACCTTAGCGGTACTATGCTGGTGTGATGATGACTCAGCTCCGCTTCTGGTCGACTGAGTCAGTTCTGTGGAGTTGGCATTCGCAGCTCCTCCCATTAAGGATACAGGCTGATTCAGAGATTCCCTGGTAGTTTCAGACAAAGGATCCGATGTTTGTGGTGCATCTTCCGAGTTCACGGCTGGTGGGGGGTTACTTCTATCCCATTTAAAAACTGTTCCAGTAGTAAAATCCTTGATGTCGCGTTGCAATTTCTTTATTTTAGTGGAATGTAACCTCTTCTCATAAGTCAGGATGTTGCCATAGAGGTTATGAAGTTTGTCCCCCATAATATCAGCAGGAAAGGAACTATAAATGTCATCCTGCAGAGCTGAGATCTGACGTTGCAATTCTTTCTCTTCTGGAAGAAAGAATTCTATAAGAAGTTCCAAGTAGCCAGAGCTTGCTTGCAAGTTAAATGACTGCCATTTCATCAGCAGGTCTGGATATACATTACCATAGCTAGGCATATTGAGAATTCTTAGGCCCCTCGGTACAACCTTATGCTTTAAAGATGCTTCCAGATGAAATCGCTGCCATTGCAGCCGTTTAAATTTCTAAAGCTTATTTTCCAGTTCTTTAAATTTGTTCATGAAAAGTGGGTAAGTCTTGTCTATATCCAAATCATCTGTAGAAGTCAAGGTAAGTCAGTAACAAGGAGGGGGTTAGATGCAATTTCCATAATGTTAAGGCGATCACTAGCCACTTTGTTGACAGAAGAAGCTTTCCTGGCAGGATTAAAAGACAGTATAATAGTCATATATAATGACAGCACTGAATATGTAAGCATTGGCAATGCTAATAAAGATACAATGTGTTCTTAAAAAGTTGGATACAGGCTATTAGCTGCAGATTGTCCATATTTAGGAATGGCCCTAAGCCACTGATTTACTTACTTCAAAGTATTGAATGAAAACAAAAACTGAGACCATAGGAACTTTCCTCAGGCCACATCCACAATATATATCCTGACTGGACTTTACAACTTTAGGGACCAGGAAGCTTCAGACACAGATTTTCTGTTATAGGGCCAACACTTAAAACGTGATAACTGGCGTTCGGAATCATCGCACAGCTGTTAGTCCTGAAGCGTTTTTTTTTTTTTTTTTTTTTAAAGTGCTATAATCCACAAATTCAGTAGGTGTGCGATGATTTGAGCACCAGCTACGTCGTTTAAAGTTTTGTCCCGATAATGGAAAAATACAGTATAGTTTATTTGAAGTCGCAGCTGCATGATTTCTTAGCGGCCGGACTTCTTACTTAGGTTTACTTTGGATTTACAATGTGCACGTTGGTTGGATTGGCCAATAAGCTTGCACGTCTCTCGTCTTTTCGGAAATGGCATTGTATAATATACAAGTTACTTCAATATAGCTGTCAAACTCTTTACAAACATATGCAATACTAAAATCTTCCTTCCTACAAAATGTTATACCTAACTTCATCGCATATCTTGAACTCCTTGCAAACCTATCTTTACTGAAATGAAAGGACATTTCAATTTTCTTTACAATAATGTTTCCCTTCTGAGTAAAAATCTATTTACAAGATTTTACAGCTGGAATAACTGTATAGATTTAATTGTTGATGTAAATATTTTACTGTACATACCTGTCTTGTAATTATTTTTGTTGCTTCATGAGAAATGTAACTGTGGTTTTTCTGAGAACTGTTTTGAAATTAATTTGTTAAAATAAATGTACTGTGGTGGAGCTTTGCTCCCAGGGCCTCCACTGAAAATGGGGTCTGCCCAGTTGGACTTTCACGGTCACTAAAGACAAATAAATAAATAAATAATTGAACAGCTAATCACATCCATGTGGTATTATGTTCAGTTTATTTAGATCTTGATAGATAGGGGGTTATCTTTAGAGAATGGAGCTGTCCAATGGCTGACAACTGAAGGAATCAAGCCTGGAGGTACATTAAAGCTGAAGATGGTAAGAGAGCAGTAAAAGCACCCACTTTTGACTTAAAGAAACAATTATTAATATGATGTGGGAATAACAGATATGTTTTCTTGTGCAAGACCCCACAGTGACATCAGCAAAAATGGTTCCCCTGAGTTTATCTTCATTCTTGTCTTTAAAAAGATAAGCATTCGAGCGTTAGGTATCATACATGGCATTGTGGTCATTCCTAATACAATTTGGCTCTTACTTGGAATATAGCATTTGACAGAATACCCAATATGTTGAAATAAGATGGCTTTTTCAGGCGTGGCGTGCTTGGCGTGCTGCGTGCGTGTGCGTGTGCGTGTGTGTGTGTGTGTGTGTGTGTGTGTGTGTGTGTGTGTGTGTGTGTGTGTGTGTGTGTGTGTGTGTGTGTGTGTGTGTGTGTGTGTGTGTGAGATAGGCCGGCATTCTATATTCTATGTAGGATTGGTTTATCTTAATAAAGACAAAACTAGAAAATGAATGAATTAATTAATTACTGATGAATGAATGCAGAGCTTTAAATATAAAATCACACAAAAGAAGGTTGCTTAGGGTGAGAGCCAGCATTCTGAATGAAGGAGCTTTAAACCTGGAGAAGATGTGGAGTCTGAAGGAGAATGGAGGATTTAGCAGAAAATATGGGGTTTTAAGATGTTACTAGATTGGCCAGCTAAATGTGAAAGGATAGTATGGGAGTGAAGAGTAGGAAGCAAACAGATGCCTATAATGGGATAAGGTATGGGAAAGAAAGGCAGGGGACAGGAAGACATTAAGAGAGGCCACAGGAGGAGTAGTGGTAAGTTGAGTGGCACAGACTAATGTGGAAAGAGAATGTGGAGAATGCAGCCATGAAAATGAGAAGAAGAAAATGGAAGCAAAAGAAAAAATGCAGAATAGAACCATATTGCTAGATTTTTGATGATCATTACTACAGAATTCACCATTGTTCTTCACTTTGTTCCAAAAATGTCTGGATTTCAGACACTGCTAAGATCCTTTCACCTGTAATTTGCACTTATGCTGTCCTACCCCTTTATCTTTCCGACACTGCTTGTTAAGTGGAGCAACCAACAGAGTAACCTTAGGTCTTTAACTGCTAATCTCATATCTGTCCAAAAATGATTTGGGAGATGTCAGCAATCCTGTTGGTGTACATAAGGTATGTCATAATTTCCTACCTATACTTAGACAGTGAGGAAGCTTATTTTTAATATGAATTAAGACAATGTATTATACTAAGCGGTTATATAACTATGGAAATACTGGAAATGAGTTTCTGAACATTTATTCTATTTCTCATGTGATACTAAATATTTCTATATATATATATATTGCTAATTTACTGAAGTAGCTACACTGTACTTTTAAGATTATGCATACTGATTTTAAGCTGCTTATGATTTCTATGCATTATTTATGTGTTGGAATTTACACTTTTCCTATAATGTCATCATGCTGACAAATGTTAGTTCTCTGTTATTATTATTATTATTATGAATGTTATTCACTGTTAAACATCTGATTTGAAAGTTGTTCACATATTGTTAATCTGTAACTATCTGTTATTTCTGGAGTGTTTCACCCACCTGGACTTCAGTGAATATTGGCATAGTCAAGCGGACATTACCAACAGCAAATGTAAATGTATTATATTACTGCTACAACTCAAATTAGTAGCTACTACTATAAAAAAACACCTAATCAGAAATTATATATATTTTCCTAAATCTTCAGTTCAGAAATACATAAAGAAAGGCAGCTTGAAACAGTAACATTAGTTGTGTTACCATACTCTTCTCAATAAATATTGTGGCCCGTGAATGAAATATGCAAGCCTGAAAGCAGACCAGCAAACAAAATGAGATAAGATTGTTTGCAGTCTGGCAATAGTTACACCCTTCTCACATCGAAGATCTCATAGTCATTCCTGATTAAGTAAGATATGCAGGATCCATTCAAATGTTGAAGAACTAAAGTGTGATCTTCAAAACATCAAACCAGTGGTGGCAACTATGGAATTATATTTTATACTTACAAAGTCCAAGATTGCGGTAGCTCAGAAAATTAATCTGTCTCATAAATACAATGATTTGCGAATTAGTTTATATAAGTAGCAGAGCTGCAGGATGTAAGCACCCCCTGGGGGGGGGGGGGGGACTGCACAACTCAACATTTGTTATTTTAAATTAGAATTATTGCTTATGTTCAAAATTTTATGGCTAGAGTTGTCTTCCTCAAGCAGCCAAGATATGTGTTATCCACAGAATGAAGTGCCATAAAATAGCATTTGCAGTATTCAGCAAATTAAAGCTATTTCAGCTGGCTTCACAAAGGCAAATGTGTTGCTATTACAAAATCTATGAGTGTGATGGCATCTTCTACAACATAAACCCCAAAATGTCTATATTCACTGTTAGCTTCCACAGAAGAAACTGTAAGCTTTTTTTCAAATGCAGGACATGGACTTTAAAGTGTTATTTCCATTGGGTTTCCCTACTTATCAGTGAATGACAACAGAGCATTGAATGGATAAGCTGCATTGGCCGATGTATTTAAGTCTTTGAAATACAAATTGGTGAACTCAGCTGCATGAATGGGAGGAGAAGGCTCCACTTGAATGACAAGGATGGACAAAGAAGTCATAGGGGAGGACTAGGAAGAGGAGTCATTGAACAGGAAGAGATAAGAATAAAAAAACAACCTAGTATATGGCAATTAGCCACCACTGGAATTCAGGAAGTTGTACAAGTACAGGAGAGTTGTGCAAGCCACTGTAGCATGCATTCCACAGCTTCCTGTGGTGCTAAAGTGTCAAACATATCACTCACCTGTTCCTAAGTTTCCCTCGTGTTTAAATAACAATTCAAAATTAAAGTGCATTCCATGGCTTATTAGTTTGTTCATATGTTCCTCCACTGTTTTTCCATTGCCCAAACGTCTTCAGTACAGAAATTGAAAGGTATGTTGGTAACTGGTAGGAATCATGCATCTCAGCTTTTTAGCTGAAAATGTCTCTATAGAAGTAAATCTTCTGGGAGAACAAAGGATGGAAATCAGGACTAATTTTAAAGTATTATATCAGATTCACAATCAACATGCATAGTCTGATTTATAATCTGTCTGAAACTCCAATGCATGGCATTATTAACTGACTGCAATCCTCAGTGATTTGTCATATACATTCAAAACATTTACAAGGTACAGGACAATGATATGAAGCAAAGTCAGGGACGTTGTGCAAACTCAGGTTTACTTGAGGTGTAGGCATACAGATGAATGCTTCATAAGCTGCCTTCCGAGACATATCAGTAAATGAGAAGAATGCATTTCACTCCCCTCATAAATGGGACAGGGGATTCCTTATTGCCTCTGAACTCCATGACCTGGGTTTGAGTACCACCCTCTACTCAAAATAGTGGGGAGGTGAGACCCATTATGTCCTGCTGTGCATGTCCCCTGGGGCAAGAGGTGTGCCTTACCACAGCAAGGTACCACCTGTCATGTTATACTCCTTGTCAGGAATCAATACATTGGCAATTTAGTCCCCCAGTGCATGTATCATTTGAGCATACCCATTTGGGCTGTGGCTTGAATGGGTAATTCACCTTGGTGAATCATAATGGAAGCTTTTTATTCACCTCAAGGTCACATACTGCACTTTCCAGACACTACCTATCGTGTTCACAATAAATCGGTTCACCTGTTCAATCGCAATAAGAAGAAAATTGTACTTTTTTTTCAAAAGTTGAAAAACAAAGAATTATTAAAACCCATATTGCTATTTTTAAAGTAAGTCTGGAGTGCAATAGCTAAATGCCATACATGATAAGAGTACCAGTGGAGTTATCTTCAGTTTGTGATATTTGGCAACCTTGGGTTTCCATTTCATGAGAAAACCATGGCCAGTGTAGATAAAGCCAATACTTCCTGCAGTCATCAAGGCATATTTTAATTTTATACTGCAGAGGTATCACTGCTCTTTTATAACTGGGCACATATCACAATGATTGATGTCACATTCTTACTTGAAGAATCCATTCCTATGAATCTATTCCTCCTTCAATGGTATCAACTTTCACTCGCCCACAAACTAGTAAGCCATCCAATAATGAACCATCCCTCCAGAATCTACTCCAACCCTATCGCACCACCAGACCACTAAGATCCAGCAACAAAAATCACTTGCAGATCACTAAAGCCAATAACTCTGCTGGTGAACCACTATTCTCTTGCACCATAGCCAAATTATGGAACTCCCTCCCACCCACAATTATCTCCATACCATCATGCACCCACTTCAACACTTTACTAAAAGCACACCTAAAAACATGCTGGCTATGCCCTTGCAACTCCCACTCTAATATCACCCACCCCATCCAAACACTACCTTTCTTTCCACTTCACTAACTACCTTGATTATAGCAAGCTCAGATGCTCATAAGCCAGTACTTATTATACAGCAGGAACTTCTTCTTGTAACATTTGTTAATGTCTGTTATGTACTTCACAGATAAAGATTCTAGTTGTCTACTGATGTATTATGTTCTTCATCTGTAAATATGTTGTAAGTAATTGCTATGTAAATTGTTAATCGCTATGTAATCCAATGTAACTACTGTCTGTTTATTTTAACTGTGGAGCTTTTCTACCCGGGCCTCTGCTGAAAATGGACCTACGTCCAGTCGGACAGTCCAGGTCAAAAAATATAAATAAATAAATAAATAAATAAATAAAATGAATGAATTTGAGAAATATTATAACCTCAAATATTGACTCAGTGATTACTTCAACCATGCAGAAATCAACAAACAAATCAGCAAACAATACTCCTATTTAGAGTGGTCTGTTAAGAAAACTGCAGGACATTTTCTGAACACTGTATTGTATACAAACAAATTAACAATATCATTAAATGGCCATTACACAGAGTCTGAACAATAATATCAAAAACTGTCAGCAAATAACTATGTTTTCTTTTAGCTATATCTGAAACAGTTGCAAGTTTGGTACAGGTCCAGAAAGCTTCATGGACCTCTAGGAGGTCATCAGCACAAATGCATACACTTTACTTACAGACCCAGCACCACTGGAACAGGAAGCATTGGTCAGATTTAATTAATTTAAAGCAATTCTTTTATGAACATTTCAAAAACATTCCCATTGATAAAACAAAGACATCAACGTCTAATGATTAATTACCAGCTTTCGGCTACAAGCAGTAGAATGCAGTTCAGGATCTAAAAGCAGAAAGTCAGAAGACATAACAAGTCAGAACCATTACTTCTTCATATGCATCCTCTAGAAAAATAAAAAATACACTTAAAACATAATGTAGTGATTCCCTCTTTACCAGCCACAGAGCTACCTTTCCTTAGGAAACTGGTCTCCCTGACCATACCTCTTAAAAGTCCAGATTTTTGCCTCATATGTTTGCCTTTTCCTTATAAAATTTGTGATTTTCTGGCTTTTTGTAGCAAGTCATTGAGGAGTGAATTCACCAAATAATGACAAACACTTGAGTTTCAGACTTAATATCCTTCAGAAAATGCATAGTAACAAAATGCCTTTTATTCTAGCAAGTTTCTAAATTTATAATAGCAACATTTAAAATTTGTCCCTATTTTGGGGTCTTTGTTCCCCCCATTATTTTTGGCTTTGTGCAGATTTTTTTCTACTAAGAAGTTGAGGCGTATGTCCCTCACTCCTCTACCAGAAGTCAAAATCATACATAAAATGAAACAAAATGAGAAGACAAATTGCAGTGTTCTCTGTTCCCATCTATAATGTCTATAACACTATGGCATTCTACTGTCTTTTCTTTGAATGGATCTAAAGGAATCACAGTATAAAAAAGGTCACACAGCCAATCCAATTAGTAAAAACTACAAGAAAAACCTAACAAAGCTACAGTTTTCACTGTGTGATTCCTCAAAACCTCCTGTAACACAGGATAATGGGATATATGCAAATGACCCCTTAAGAAACATTGGGTGTTTCAGCTATATGGCTTCTGAATGCTCATGACTTTTTGTTATGTTTATTTATGGATACATTCATCACAGCAAAAGTGGACTGTTTGGCTAACCCACAGCATAAGTGGACTGTTTGGCCAACCTCACTGCATAAGTGAACTGTTTGGCTAAGGCTTTAGTGGCCTGAATGTAAGCATAAATAGACTAAACAAAATTCATCGGCATTCAGAAGCCATATAGCTGAAACACCTAATGTTTCTTAAAGGGTAATTTGCATATATCCCATTATCCTCTGTTACAGGAGGTTTTGAGGAATCACATAGTGGATCTAAAGAAATGGATTACTTTCAGTACGAAACATATTTCTTCAGGCAATTTGGACCTCATGTAACTTATAAACCTGTAATTTCTGAAGCAGCTTTCACTGGAATATGTTTTCTGACTCGGGTGTAGTTGAACTATGTTTTCTAATTAAAGGTCAAGTGAAGTAAGTTATGTTCTGAAAGAAAAAAAAAAACGGCACCTACGTATTATCGTAACCAGATTCCAAACAACTTGATAATACGTAAGTACCGATAGATCTTCACAGCTGTCCAGGTTCTAAGAAAGCTTCTCATTAACTTGGATGGAAATATAAACAACTGACTGTTTTTGGTGATTTCAATAATAAAATCTGTGACTTTGCATATGACCAAAACCAGGAGCTAAACCTGTCAGAATTTCCAGAAAACGAGTCAACCCGCATTGTGTTGACATGCACTATGTGGTTTCAAGTGTTCTGACCCATCTTCCTTTAAATATTGTGGAAAGAAATCTACATTTGCAGGCTGAACCTGCATTGGATGTTGTATTGATTAATTACTGCTGTGCTGTATCCGGGTAAAGAAGTAAAAGCAAAGAAACAAAGACAAATACTGGCATCAGCAAACAAGGCACCATAACAACTGCAGTTACTGATCTCACAACACGGTCACTGGGTATTGCTTCGCATACCTCTCAATTTGTTACCAGATGAAATCGGTGCAACTTGTAAAATAATAGTGGATCAATGGCCCCCAAAATAGTGACAGATTTTACACATTGACATTAGAAACTTTCTTAGAAACTGGACAACTGTCAAGAGCTATCGCTACTTATGTATTATCAACTTGGTTGAAAGCGGTAAAATGTTAGTCACTGTAATGATAGATACTTCAGTGACATACACTTGCCAAGTAACGTTGGAAACATATTTCGTCAGGGGAAGGGCTTGGAAATGAGCCCCTTCTCCTACTCCGAATTTGGTTGCAATAATACGTAAGTACCAAAAAAAAGTCAATGTTTTTCTTTGTAGCTGTGGTTTGGACCACTTTGTCTATTTCTTGTACAAAAAAAAAGATTTTAAAGATTTTCTGATTGTTGTTTACAAGTAAATATGTGTATATGTATGTACAGGTGGTAGCTAATGTGTCCTGGTTGATGACTACTCACAAGTTAAATAAGGAGAAAGTACAACATGGTAATTCTGTACTTAAAAAATACATTTTCCTGCATCAGATATGAGCAAAATGTATTGTTTACAATTCCTTGTCAGCATCTAAGAATCACTGAATATTTTAATTGCTGTTTAGCTTAAAGAGCCAAAGGTTGTGTTAGCGTATTGCTAAGTTTGCATCTCTGATGTTACACTAAGGCATCCTTCCTTCACACCAGTTATACCCACAGGCATTGCAGTGATCAAGTGCAAACACTGAATAGAGAAGGATCATGTGAGACTCCCCATTAATTAGAAAAGATATCCTAAAACCTAGTCTTTAAATATAGAAAACTATATGTTGTTGCTTTTCTGTCATATATAATACATTTCCATAATATGTTTGAAACAAAAATTTTCATCAGAAGTCTCAGGCTCAAAGTGTCATATATACATAAACACACATTTTTTTTTTTTCATTTAATGGTATTTAAAAGCCTAATATTTTCGGTAGTTTTCCATTATTGTTTATTTCGTAGACAAACCATATAATGCTTAGATAATATGTCTGTATCAGATCACATTGGTTAATCAGAATTACATTTCCATACACAATAACTTAGCATATGTCCAAGTAAAGCCTAGGAGTTTACTAAAAGTAGGCTGCTGAGTCTGTAAGAAATGCTGACACTTCTCATTACTTAACCACGTCAAAAGCTACAATCTGTTATGTGAACATTCCCTTAGACTGGTATTGTACTTGCCCCCACTGTCTTACCTTCTGGGCCAGAGAGCTGTCTTTCCATAAGAAATACTCCCAGTAGAAAAATGGGCACGAGTCTGAAATCTTTTTTAGGGTTTTATATTCATGTGATCTGCTAAACTATGAAACAGCATGCCTATCAATGAAGTCTAATGCATTTTGGTTTATGTTTGCTGGAGACGTATGTTCACTGCGCTACATGTAGGTTATCTCTAAATACACTCACAGGCACAAGGCCAAAGAAGCAGGCATTTACAATCAGACTGGATTATTGGTATCCTTTCTGTAACCACCATATGTTAGAGACTACAGAAGCACTAAATAACCACCACAATAATTAATGCACCTGTGATGCTTTACACTAATAGGTTTTATTATGCAGGATTTAGCCGCTTCATCACAGTCCTCATTCATTAGATACCTCACTGACCAACACTTTTACTTCATCAGACTTATAAGTAAAGTATGCACATTTCCATTATTATAGATCCCTAATATTCTACTAGATTCGTGCATATTTTAAGTGTTGCATAGCTTATTTTCTGCCTGTGCACATGTTTTGCATGATGAAGTGGAGCACCTCTACAATGACTTTTTAATGGATGTATCTATATATATATATGTATATATATATATATATATATATATATATATATATATATGTGTGTGTGTGTGTGTGTGTATATGGTTTCACTTCAGAAGCCTGAAAGATCACAAGCCTGAATTGCATAAGCCGGAAGATGAAAAGCCTAAAATTTCATAAGCCTGAAAACTCAAAAGCCTGAGTCCCATAAGACTGAAAACAGATAGGATACATATACTGACTGAAGACAACACAAAACAGATTATATTCCACCAAATATAAGCAGGGGGAAAGCCCCCCTGCACCCCCATTTGGGGGGCTGCTCCCACCACACCCCCTGCTACATATATATATATATATATATATATATATATATATATATATATATATCAACTCCAAGATTGCACTTCACTATCTCAGAGTTGATATATTTCATTAGCAGGGGGTGTGGGGGGGTGGCGCAGGGGGGCTTGCCGCCCTACCCATACTTGGTGAAAAATGCTATCCTTTGTCTTGTATGTGTTTTTGTGCATCATTTTTTGTGTTCTGTATATTTTCACTCTTATCGGATTCAGGCTTTTGAGTTTTCAAGCTTAAATTTCAGGCTTTTGGCCTTCCGACTTATGCAATTCAGGCTTGTGATCATTCAGGCTTCTGAAGTGAAACCATATGTGTGTATATATATATATATATATATATATATATATATATATATATATATATATATATATATATATATATATATATATATATATATATATATATATCTATGGGTTCACTATAGAATCCCGAAATACTGAAATCCCAAATTTCAGTATTTTGAAATTCTATAGCCGAAACTTTTAAATACCGAAACCCTATAACCGTGAAATTTAAAATCGCGAACCTACAGTGCAAATACACCACACACATACACATACACACAATCTCCCCCCACAATCAAACAAACAATCCTACACTACAGACAAGCAGGGGGGCAAGCCCCCCTGCACCCCCCACACCCCCCTACTTATATTTACCAACTTCAAGATTGCACAATCACACACACAAAGATAACTCACACACACACACACACATTTCACAGCCCCTTGCACACACACATCACAGCCAAAACACACACTAACATACATTAAAGCCCCTAACCAACACACTCATATGTACTTACCTACACTTACACTTATGCATTCACACACCCCCACACCCCCCTACTTATATATTCCAACTCCGAGATCGCACAATCACACACACAAAGGTAACTCACACATGCACATTTCACAGCCCCTTGCACACACACCACAGCCAAAATACACACTAACATACATAAAAAGCCCCTAACCAACACACTCATATGTACTTACCTACACTTACACCTATTCATTCACACACTGCAACAACCCCCTACTTATAAATACTAACTCCGAGATTGCACAATCACACACACAAAAGTAACTCACACACACACATGTCACAGCCCTTTGCACACACACATCACAGCCAAAACGCACACTAACATACACAAAAACCCCTAACCACCACACTCATACGTACTTACCTACACTTACACCCATGCATTCACACATCGCAACACCAGAAGCTCCAAACTTCATTATTTTGAATTTTGCGCTTCTGGTGTTTTGGAATTTCAAGGCTTCGGTATTATAATTTCGAAATACGGAAAGTCGGAATTTCAGTATTTCGAAATTATAAAGGGAACCCATATATATATATATATATATATATATATATATATATATATATATATATATATATATATTCACACACACATACACACGCACACACACACACACACACACACACACACACACACACACACACACACACACACACACACACACACACACGCACACACGCACACACACATGCACACATAGACATATATGAGAACCTATCAGTTCCACGACAACACACTTAATCGACAACCGGATCACTGAGACAAGATCGCTGACACAACACATCCCCAACAATGGTGAGTAGTGGGAAATGGTATGTATTCCCATTTCCACAATGTAGTGCAATTTTGGAGTTGGTATATTTATGTGGGGGGGGGGCACAGCCTCCCACATGGGGGGTGCAGGGAGGCTTGCCCCCCTGTTATACACATGTTTATAGGTTCATAGGTTCATACTAGGCTATCTGCCCTAGGGCATTTATAAGCCTAGCCAGAATGTGTTTGGCTTTCGCCACCCATTTTAAATTTATTTTGCTATGCCCTTTTTCGAGGTTAGTATACTCTGCCTCTGTCTAACAGTGACACAGAAGTGATACCCAGGGTAAACCTACGATCTCCCATCCACTCATCAAGATTCCTCTTGAAGAGATTCAATGAGGGTCTCTGCCTAACCTGGACTGGGATTTTATTCCAGAGTGAAGGGAGCCTCTGGGTTATGAATCTGTCCCTCCAGCATGTCCTATTTATTTCAGTGCTGAGGTTCAAGTCTCTCGAGTGCATAGCTCGATGGGATTTGGATTTTCTGAGGTGCAGCATGTCCATTAATTCCGGGTTGGACATGGCTTTATATGTCAGGTACAGATCACCTCTGAACAGGCGGTATGCCACTGAGTAGAGCTGGAGTTTCTTTAACCGGGCAGCATATGGCATCTGTTTGAGCCCTTTGATCCTCTTGGTGAGGTACTTTTGGGGTCTTTCCAGTTGCTGCAGGTGTCTGGTAAGGTACATCCCAAAAGGGACATTGTACTCAATTATGGGCCTGATGAGGGATGAGTAAAGAGGCACGATGACCTCCCCTGATCTAGATGTGAATCCCCTCATGATTAGGTGGGCTATATAAAATGTTTTTCTAACCACTTTGGCCATGTGGTAAAATGTTTTTCTAACCACTTTGGCCATGTGGTTGTCAAATGAGAGATTGCTATCAACTTGGGTCCCCAGGTCCCTAATTACTTCTTCTGTACTTAATGGATTACCACCTATGTGGTAATTTGTGGGCACTTTGTTTTTGCCAAAGGGGATGACTATACACTTTTTGGCATTTAGCTTAAGGCCATGGCTCTGGCACCAGTTGTCTGTTTCTATGAGGCCCTTTTGGAGGATGCTTGTGTCGGCTGGAGAGTCGATTATGGCGCCCAGTTTGCAGTCATCTGCGAACTTGGTCAGCCACAGTCCTTCCGTGTTGGCCTGTACCTCCGAGGAATATATACCAAACAAGAGAGGTCCCAGGCCTGAGCCTTGTGGGACACCACTTGTAACTGGTTTGGAGTCTGACATGGCTCCAGCAATTCTAACCATGTGGGTTCTGTCCTTGAGCCAGTTTGCAATCCATCTAGTAATATAGGGGTTTATATTTAAGCTGGTGAGCTTATCTATAATGCCCGAGTCGGGTATTGCATCGAAGGCTTTTGCGAGGTCCAGGTAGGCTGTGTGGACCACCTTCCCCTCGTCAATGGCCTTGGTGACTGTTTCAAAGAAATCAACCAGGTTTAAGAGGCAGGATCTGCCCTTAACAAAGCCGAACTGGGTAGGATCCAGTGTCTGTAGGTCCCCAATATCTTTATTTATGAGGTCCATGATGATCCTTTCCATAGCTTTGCAGACCAAGCTAGTCAGGCTTATGGGGCGATAGTTTCCAGGATCCGTTGAGGCACCACCTTTATGGAGAGGGACCACTGTTGCTGTACGCCACTCTTTGGGCACATATCCTGTAGTAAGGCTGAGATTGAACAGTATTTTTATGTTTGGGTTTAGCTCTTCTTGGAGTTCATGTAGGACGCAGCCCGGGACACCGTCTAGTCCCATTGATGCTGTGTTTTTTGCTTTGGGGAGGGCAGCTCTTACCTGAGCATCTGAGATGTTAGGGGGGCAGCACTCTGCTGGGATAGATATTTGCCCTTTTGGTGGGGAGGGGGGGAGAAGTTTGCACTGAACCTGTCAGCTAGGATGTTGGCAATGTCTGTGGGTTCAGTGTATTTTTGTCATTTTGGACTAATTCTGAGCATATCTGGTAATTACCACCCAGGTTCCTAACATAACTAAAGAAAGCCTTAGTGTCCTGTGCAATTTTTCTCTCAAAGCTGGCCTTAGACAATTTTATGAGTGCCCGTAGTTTTTTGCTAATACTGATCAGTGATGCCTTCCCTTTTTGGGATTTTGCTCTATCATTTAGTAGCTTCCTCCTTCTATTGTATAGTTTGTTTATGGCTGGGGTCCACCAGACAGGACGTCTGCCTTTGGAGGATTGGGTCTTGGTTTTATTTGGGATCGCATGATCCATGCATTCCTGAAGGTGTTCATAGAATGCATTTATAAAGGATTCTGTGGTCTGGGCCATATTTTCCATAGGCCCAGGGGCTTTGAAGGATTCCACCGCGGTTTTGAGGAGTGTGAAATTTGCTTTAGAGAAGTTTTTCACTGTGGTTTTCTGGGCAGGGGGTGGGGTTGGGATGTGAATATCCAGTGAGATTAGTTTATGGTCTGATCTTACCAGTGAGGGATACACTTCTGGTCTGGAGCATAGAGTCCCCATGTTGGTGATGATCAGGTCCAGTATGTTTTCCCCTCTTGTAGGAGTGGTAACAAGTTGTTCCATAGCATTTGAGTTTATAAATTCTAGGAACCTTTGGGCTAGGGTGTTGGAACTAGAGTAATGCTCCCAGTCTATGTTTGGGTAGTTGAAGTCGCCCAATATAATGGTGTTTGGAGAGACCTTCATATTTTCCAGTGTTCTGAGGAAGGCCGAGTGGGGTTCCTGGGTTTGGGAGGGTGGTCTGTAGCAGGCTATAAACTGGAAGGCAGTTTTACCCACTGTTAGTTGCACATGGATAGTCTCTGATGCTTCGTGCTTTGCCACCAACCTGGAGGTGTGGGTATCTTTGACGAATATCGATACTCTCCCTCCTTTTGTGGCTCGGTCCAAGTTTTGGGGCCGAAAAGCATGGTATGAGGTATAACCTGGTAGTGCTGGGGTGCTCTCGGGAGCCCTGAACCAGGTTTCTGTTACTGCACAGATATCGATGTTCTCCATGCTAAGGAGAGTTTTGAGTGCATGCATCTTGAGGTTTAGACTTCTGGAGTTGAGTAGCATTACTCTTAGTTTCTTATCCCTTGTGATACCTATGGAGGTGGGTTTGTCTTTTGAGCCTTGCCTAAAAAAGGCACTATGGGGGTAGCAAGAGCCTTTGCCAATATCTGAAAGCCCAGGGGTGACAGGTGCAAGCCGTCCCTAGCGAAGCATCGTGGCTTGTCGAGCATATCATCCCAAGCTGACAGGCATTGGATCCCCTTTGAATGACACCAGTACTTAAGCCAATTGTTGAACTTGATCATCTTGTCTTCATATTGTGGCATCATTCTTGGTGAGGGTAAGATGCTACTCAAGGTCAGGGTCATACCGGCCTGGGCTACATGCTCAGAGAGCTCCTTTATGTCTCTTTTCATGTAGTCCAGGGAGGTACGTCTCAGGTCATTCAAACCAGCATGGACAATGATTGAGTCATATTTGTACTTGCCTTGGAGTGACCTGAGTGCTTGTGTTATGTGGCGGATCCTAGCCCGACAGGCTGCTCACCGTGACCCTCTCCTTGTTCAGCCTGGTGAGTGGGACGTCAGTGTGCCTGACGATAGAGTCACCTATTACAAGTGTATCAGGTGTGTTGTTTAGTCTTAAGGGCTGTGACTGTTCGGCACACTGGCTTTGTGAGATATGTGTTGCACGTGTTTTGTTTTGGGGTAGTGGTTGCTTGGGTGTCTGCTTTGGAGGTCTCTGCTGCTTAGGCAGATCTTTATTTAGAGCCTCCGAGTATGTTTTTGTGTGATTATGTATTTGGTTTGCTGTCATGGTAGGTCTATGTGAGACTGGAATTGTAGTGAGTGTGGTTTCCTTCTCCTCCTGACTGGTTGTGCCAGTACTGAGTTGAAAGAGCTTAGCCTCCAGTTTGGCTATATGGTTGCATCTCTCACATGTGTTGGAATTTGTTGGGAGGAGGAGAGGGTTGTCTGTGTACATGAGGCAGTTGTAACATTGCCTCAAGATTCCCAGATTCACCAGCTGGACCAGAGAGGAGATTGACAACTGAAGTTTGGACATGCTAGAATAATATTGGGAATTCCTTCATAATTGAAAACAAGGGCCAGTGGGGAGTGAGGGTGTAGTGCTTTTAATTTTTAGTGCTGACTTATATAATTGCTTTAGCGAGCAAGTGCCATTTTTGTTTTTTAACTGTATTGTGGACATGGGAATACATTCCGTCCCATAATACATATACTTACTATTGTCAGGGATGTGTTGTGTAGGCCATCTCTTCTTGGTGATCCGGTTGTCGGTTATGTGTATTTTCATGGATCTGACATGGATCCACATATATATATATATATATATATATATATATATATATCTACATCCATACATTCATTAACACACACACACACACACACACACACACACACACACACACACACACACACACACACACACACACACACACACACACACACTCACATTCACATGTACTTACACATAGGTACCTACATGTTATTAAACTGCTGTGACTTTTTCTTGCTGCTGTCCTTACTTGACATAACCACAATGCAGTATAAATCAACTTATTTGCTTCCTTTACTTTACCTGTTTGCTACCCAGTACTTACATGTAGTGCATGGAGCACCAAGGTTACACTCTGATATCAGGAAAAATTATTAACAGGTTTCCAAGGACAAGATCTCATCATAACATCATCAGCCCCCCTTTTCCCATTTTCTACATGAGGTTGGGGTATCATGTAAACTGACACCATCTTTCTCAATTCACTGCCACACTTCTGCCTTCTTCAACATTCTACTTTCACACAATCCATCCACCTCTTTGCTGGATGACCTTGTTTCCTCTTACCTTCTTCCTGTCTGTCTGCAAACTACTTCACCAGATTGTCTTCTGCTTTCCTACACATGTCGGAACTACTGTAATCTATTCTCTTTGATCTTTTCTGCATTTGGAGCTACTTTGGCTTCTGATCTTATGTCCTCATTTCTTCATCTGTCCCACAGTGTGCACTCTACCACCCTTCTCAGACACTTCATTTCCATCACATCTAGATTCTTCATCTGCCTTTACTGCCCAGGTTTCTGTACCATATATTAGTACTGGTCACACCACTGTCTTGTGCACCTTACTTTTCAGCTGCTTTGGCATTCTTCTGTCAGAGACTACACCTGAGACTCGATGCCAGTTGGATGCATCCCCTGTGATTCTAGCTTTGACCACTTCATTCAGACTTCCCTTCTCCTCAAACACCCCTCCCAGATACTTGAAGCTATTTACCTGCTCCACTATCTTCCCTTCTATCTCATTTCTCAGCTTCTTCTGATTTCCCCAATTTGCAGCTACTGCCACTCTTATCTGTGCTTAGATTCATCCCATGTGCCTTCAGTTTAGCATTCCATTATCCTATCCTTTTATGAAGTTCTTGCTCAGAGTGTGCCTGTAATGCCACTTTGTCTACATACAGCAATTTTGCTGATCTGTCCCCTCCGACCTGTTTACTAATGTAGTCCATCACCAGTATGAACAGCAGTGGGCTTAGAGCTGAACCCTGATGCACACCCACTCCTACTGGGAACCCCTCTGTGAGGCTGAACACTGTTTGTACTTGAATCATTGAGTTGTACATAGCCTACACTAATTCTATCAATGTTTTTGGGACTTCAAATCACCACAGTACTGTCCAAATCAGCTTTCTTGGGACCTTGTTATATGCTTTCTCCAAGTCTAGGGATGCGCAGTTGGAGTCTTTCCTAATATGTTGCTTCTTCTCAACTATTTGTCTCACTGCAAACATCGGGGCACTTGTTCTGCATCCTGATCTAAATCCAAACTCATCTCCCATCTTACATTCTACTACTCTGTGTATCCATTTATCAATCACCCTCTCCATAATGTGACATGAGTTTGATGCCTCTGTACTGCCCACACAGTTGCGGGTTTCCCCTTTGTTATCATTCACTGGCACAAGTGTGCTTATTTTCCAGTCATCTGGGATATATCTTTCTCTCTGCACTGCTATGAGTACCCTCAGGAGCCATTTCTCCCTTTTCTCACCCAGCATCTTCATCATATCTGCTGTGACCTCATCTGAGCCTGCTGCTTTCTCTGACTTTATTTTCCTTTGTGCTATTCTTATTTCTTTTAACACGGGCTCCTCTTCTTCTCTCATCATAGCCTGTTTCTGGGGCAGTACAGCTTCTATGGGGTTTTCTTCATTCAGAAGCTGCTGGAAATACTCTTTCCATCTGCCTTTGATGTCATGTGAACTGGTGAGCAGGTTACTTCTGACATCCTTTTTTTGTCTGAGTATCTTCTATTTCTTCCTGTAGTTACCTTGCAGCCTGAAATAGTTTCTTTGTGCCACCTACTAAGTCACTTTCCCAATAGCTGGTAGAGTACCTCTGATGCCCTGTTCTTTGCTATTGCAACTCCTTTCTTAGCTTCTTTTTTAGTGAACTAGTAGTCCTTAGCTTGGTTGGTCTTTTCTATATCCCACTTTTTCCTGAACTCCTTCTTTCTTTTGATGACTTCCTGGATTCTACATTCCACCAAGAGCTTTCCTTATGTACCTTATTTCCATACCTGGCTCGGACACATATCTGTTCTTTAGTCCTCAACATGCTATTCTGAGGCACTGCCAGTCTTCTTCAACTCCACCTATTTCCTCCTCCTCTTCTTGGGGGTGCTACAGCCCTGAGCAATTCCTAGAACTGTTGTACTTTCTCTCCAGTCAACTTCCAGGTCTTGAGAAATTCCTTGAATTGTTGTACTTTCTCTCCACTCAACTTCCAGGTCTTCAGCCAGGTCTCTGTCTACTGATTTCAGCTGATTGTGAAAACCAGTGGTTTATGCTGTGGACCGACTGTTTCAGTGGGGATGACTTTGCAATCATTTATTCTACCCCAGTGTCCTTTCTGTACTGGGAGGACGTCCACCTGAGTTGCATGTTGGCCACACTTGTATGTACTCTTGTCACTGTCTCCCTTTCTAAAACATATGTTGAAAGGCTCACACTGATTCTGCTACAGTTCACTTTGAGGGAAAGGTTAGTTTGATTTTTATTTGTTGTGTTTTGTATTACTTTATTGCCCTTTGCTATTTTGTATACAGTTATTTGTTTTTGTTTTTTTTACACTGTGTTTTACTTATATTCTGCTTTTAAATGCATACTAAAAATTGGAAAGAGACCACAGCTCTGTCTCTTTTGAGTCAGACAGAAATTAGAAGAGGTCAATTAAGGAGTCACACATAAGTTACAACAAGTCAGCTAAGGTTAATCATCTGTGAACTGAGGGAGTGGAGCTAGAAACTACACCTTCTAATTAAGGGGTAAATAAAACATTTCAGAGCTTTACTGGTAAGGCTCACCCAAATTCTGCTACAGTTTGCTGTGAGGGAAAGGTTAGTTTGCTTTTTATTTGTTGTGTTTTGCATTACTTTATTGCCTTTTTCTATTTTGTATACTGTGATTTGTTTTTCTACACTGTGTTTTATTTGTATTCTGCTTTTAACTGCATACTAAAATTTGAAAACAGACAATATTTTGTCTCATGTGAGTCAGGCAGAAATTAGAAAAGTTCAATTAAGGAGTCATACATATGTTACAACAGTTCAGCTTAAGTTAATCATCTGTGAACTGAAGGGGTGGAGCTAGGAACTAAACCTTCTATTTAAGGAGTAAAAAAAAACATTTCAGAGCTTTACTGGAAAGGGTCACCCAGATTCGGCTGCAGTTTATTATGAGGGCAATGTTAGCTTTTCATTTGTTGTCTTTTGTATTACTTTATTGCCTTTTTCTATTTTGTATACTATGATTTTTTTACACTGTGTTTTACTTGTATTCTGCTTTTAACTGCATACTAAAACATGAAAGGAGACCACAGCTGTGTCTCTTCTGAATCAGACAGAAATTAGAAGAGGTCAATTAAGGAGTCACACATAAGTTACAATAGGTCAGCTAAGGTTAATCATCTGTAAACTGAGGGGGTGGAGCTAGGAACTAAACATTCTATTTAAAGGGTAAAATAAAATATTTCAGAGCTTTACTGGAAAGGCTCACACAGATTCTGCTAGAGTTTGCTGTGAGGGAAAGGTTAGTTTTCTTTTCATTTGCTGTGTTTTGTATTACTTTATTACCTTTCTCTATTTTGTATACTGTGGTTTGTTTTTTTTTCACTATGTTTTACTTATATTCTGCTTTTAACTGCACTTAAACATGAAAAGAGATCACAGGTCTGTCTCTCGTGAGTTAGACAGAAATTAGAAGAGGTCAATTAAGGTGTCACACATAAGTTACAACAGGTCAGCTAAGGTTAATCATCTGTGAAGTGAGGGAGTGGAGCTAGGAATTAAACATTCTATTTAAGGTGTAAAGTAAATCATTTCAATGCTTTGCTCGAAAGGCTCACCCAGATTCTGCTACAGTTTGCTGTGAGGGAAAGTTCAGTTTGTCTTTTATTTGTTGTGATTTGTATTACCTTATTGCCTTTTTCTATTTTGTATACTGTGATTTGTTTTTTTTTACACTGTGTTTTACTTGTATTCTGCTTTTAACTGCATACTTAAACATGAAAAGAGACCACAGCTCTGTCTCTTGTGAGTCAGACAGAAATTAAAAGAGGCAAATTAAGGAATCACACATAAGTTACAACAGGTCAGCTAAGGTTAATAATCTGTGAACTGAGGGGGTGGAGCTAGGAACTAAACCTTCTATTTAAGGAGTAAATTAGAACATTTCAGAGCTTTACTGGAGAGGCTCACACAGATTCCGATACAGTTAGCTCTGAGAGAAAGGTTAGATTGCTTTTTATTTGTTATGTTTTGCATTACCTTATTGCCTTTTTTCTATTCTGTATACTGTGATTTATTTTTCTACACTGTGTTTTACTTGAATTCTGCTTTTAAATGCAAACAAAAACTTGAAAAGACACCACAGCTCTGTCTCTTCTGAGTCAAACAGATATTAGAAAAAGGTCAATCAAGGAGTCACACATAAGTTACAACAGGTCAGCAAAGATTAATCATCTTTGAAATGAGGGGGTGGAGCTAGGAACTAAACCTACTCTTTAAGGAGTAAAATAAAACAATTCAGAACTTTATTGCAAGGGCTTACCCATATTCCCCAAAAGTTTGCTGTGAGGGAAAGGCTAGTTTGCTTTTTTTTTTTCTCGTGTTTTGTATTACTTTATTGCCTTTTCCTATTTTGTGTACTGTGATTTTTTACACTGTCTTTTACTTGAATTCTGCTTTTAACTGCATACTAAAACTTGGAAAGATACCACAGCTCTGTCTCTTGTGAGTCAGAAATTAGAAAAAGTCAATTAAGGAGTCATACATATGTTACAACAAGTCAGCTAAGGTTAATCATCTGTGAACTGAAGGGGTGGAGCTAGGAACTAAACCTTCTAATTAAGGGGTAAAATAAAACATTTCAGAGCTTTACTGGAAAGGCTCACCCAGATTTTGCTACAGTTTGTTGTGAGAGAAATATTACTTTGCTTTTTATTTGTTGTGTTTTGCATTATTTTATTGCCTTTTTCTATTTTGTATACTATGATTTGTTTTTTATACTGCATTTTACTTGTATTCTGCTTTTAGCTGCATACTTAAATTTGTAAAGAAACCACAGTTCTGTCTATTGTTAGTAAGACAGAAATTAGAAGAGGTCAATTAAGGAGTCAAACATAAGTTATACCAGGTCAGTTAAGGTTAATCATCTGTGACCTGAGGGGGTGGAGCTCGGAACTAAAGCTTCTATTTGGGGGGGTAAAATAAAACATTATACAGCTCTCCTGAAAAGGCTCACCCAGATTCTTGTACAGTTTTCTGTGAGACAAAGGTTAGTTTGCTTTTTATTTGTTGTCTTTTGTATGACTTTATTGCCTTTTCTATTTTGTATACTATGATTAGTTTTCATTTTACACTTTGTTTTACTTATATTCTGCTTTTCACTGCATACTTAAATAAGAAAAAAGACCACAGCTCTTTCTCTTGTGAGTCAGACAGAAATTAGAAGAGGTCAATTATGGAGTCACACATAAGTTACAACAGGTCAGCTAAGGTTAATAATCTGTGAACTGAGGGGGTGGAGCTAGGACCTAAACCTTCTATTTAAGGGGTAAAGTAAAACATTTCAGAGATTTACTGGAAAGGCTCATCCAGTTTCTGCTACAGTTTGCTGTGAGGAAAAGGTTAGTTTTCTTTTTATTTGTTGTGATTTGTATTACTTTAAACCTTTTTCTATTTTGTATACTGTAGTTTGTTTTTTACACTGTATTTTACTTGTATTCTGCTTTTAACTGCATACTAAAACTTGAAAAGAGACCACAGCTCTGTCTCTTGTGAGTCAGACAGAAATTGGAATAGGTCAATTAAGGAGTCACACATACATTACAACAGGTCACCTAAGGTTAATCATCTGTGAACTGAGGGAGTGGAGCTAGGAACTATGCCTTTTTTTAAAGGGTAACATAAGACATTTCAGAGCTTTACTGGAAAGGCTCATCCGGTTTCTGCTACAGTTTGGTGTGATGAAAAAGTTAGTTTGCTTTTTATTTGTTGTGTTTTGTATTACTTTAAAACCTGTTTCTATTTTGTATACTGCCATTTGTTTTTTACACTGTGTTTGACTTGTATTCTGCTTTTATCTGCATACTAAAACACGAGGAGAGACCACAGCTCTGTCTCTTGTGAGTCAGACATAAATTAGAATAGGTCAATTAAGGAGTCACACATAAGTTACAACAGGTCAGCTAAGGTTAATCATCTGTGAACTGAGGGGGTGGAGTTAGGAACTAAAGCTTCTTTTTAAATGATGAAATAAGACATTTCAGAGCTTTACTGGGAAGGCTCACCCAAATTCTGCTAGGGTTTGCTGTGAGGGAAAGGTTAGTTTGATTTTCATTTGTTGTGTTTTGTATTACTTTATTGCCTTTTTCTATTTTGTATACTTTTTTGTTTTTTACACTGTGTTTTACTTGTATTCTGCTTTTAACTGCATACTAAAACTTCAAAAGAGACCATAGCAGTTTCCCTTGTCAGTCAGGCAGAAACTACAAGAGGTGAGTTATGGAGTCACACAAAAGTTACAACAGGTCAGCTAATGTTAATCATCTGTGAACTGAGAGGGTGGTGCTATGAACTAAACATTCTATTTAAGGGATAAAATAAAACATTTCACAGCTTTACTGGAAAGGCTCACCCAGATTCTGCTACAGTTTGCTGTGAGGGAAAATTTAGTTTGCTTTTTATTTGCTGTGTTTTGTATTACTTTATTGGGTTTTTCTATTTTGTATACTGTACTTTGTTTTTTTACACTGTGTTTTACTTGTATTATGCATTTAACTTCATACTAAAACTTGAAAAGAGATCACAGCTCTGTCTCTTGTGAGTCAGACAGAAATTAGAAGAGGTGCTGTGTGGGAAAGGTTAGTTTGCTTTTTATTTGTTGTGTTTTGTATTACTTTATTGCCTTTTTCTATTTTATATACTGTTATTTTATTTTTTACATTGTGTTTTACTTGTCTTCTGCTTTTCACTGCATACTAAAACTTAAAAAGAGACCACAGCCCTGCCTCTTGTGAGTCAGACAGAAATTAGAAGAGTGCAATTAAGGAGTCACACATAAGTTACAACAGGTCAGCAAGGATTAATCATCAGTGAACTGAGAGAGGTGGAGCTATGAACTATTTAATGGGTAAAATAAAACATTTCAGAGCTGTACTGGAAAGGCTCACCCAGATTCTGCGACAGGTTGCTGTGAAGAAAAGGTAAGTTTGCTTTTTATTTGTTGTGTTTTGTATTACTTTATTGCATTTTTCTATATTGTATACTGTTTTTTGTTTTTTTTTTTTACACTGTGTTTTACTGCAGTCTGTTTTTAACTGCATACTAAAACTAGAAAAGAGACAACAGCTCGGTCTCTTGTACATCAGAAGGAATTAGAAAAGGTCAATTAAGGAGTCATACATATGTTACAACAGGTCAGCTAAGGGTAATCATCTATGAACTGAGGGGGCAGAGCTAGGAACTAAACCTCCTATTTTAGGGGTAAAATAAAACATTTCAGAGCTTTACTGGAAAGGCTCACCCAGATTATTCTACAGTTTGCTGTGAATGAAAGGTTAGTTTGTTTTTTATTTCTTGGGTTTGTATTACTTTATTGCCTTTTTCTATTTTTCATACTTTTTTTACACTGTGTTTTACTTGTATTCTGGTTTAATCTGCAAACTTAAACTTGAAAAGAGACCACAGCTCTATCTATTGTGGGTCAGACACAAATTAGAAGAGGTTAATTTAGGAGTAACACATAAGTTACAACAGGTCAGCTAAGGTTAATCATCTGTGAACTGAGGGAGTGAAGATAGGAATTAAACCTTTTATTTAACGGATAAAGTAAAACATTTCAGAGCTTTACTGGAAAGGCTCACCCAGATTCTGCTATAGTTTGCTGTGAGGAAAAGGTTAGTTTGCTTTTTATTTGTTGTCTTTTGTATTACTTTATTGCCTTTTTCTGTTTTGTATAGTGTGGTTTGTTTTTTACACTTTGTTTCACTTGCATTCTGCTTTTAACTGCATACTACAACTTGAAAGAGACCACAGCTCTGTCTCTTGTGAGTCAGACAGAAATTAGAAGATTTCAATTTAGGAGACACACATAAGTTACAACAGGTCAGCTAACGTTAATAATCTGTGAACTGATGGGGTGGAGCTAGAAACAAAATCTACTATTTAAGGGGTAAATTAAGCATTTCAGAGCTTTACTGGAAAGGCTCACCTGGATTCTGCTACAGTTTGCTGTGAGGGAAAATTTAGTTTGTTTTTTTATTTGCTGTGTTTTGTATTACTTTATTGGCTTTTTCTATTTTGTATACTGTGCTTTGTTTTTTTACACTGTGTTTTACTTGTATTCTGCTTTTAACTTCATACTAAAACTTGAAAAGAAATCACAGGTCTGTCTCTTGTGAATCAGACAGAAATTAGAAGAGGTAAGTTAAGGAGTCACCAATAAGTTGCAACAGGTCAGCTTAGGTTAATCATCTGTGAACTGAGAGGGTGGAGCTATGAATTAAACAATCTATTTAAGGGGTAAAATAAAACATTTCAGAGCTTTACTGAAAAGGCTCACCCAGATTCTGCTACAATTTGCTGTGAGGGAAAGGTTAGATTCTTTTTATTTCTTGTGTTTTGCATTACTTTATTGCCTTTTCTATATTGTATAATGAGATTTTTTTACACTGTGTTTTACTTGTATTCTCCTTTTAATTGCATGCTAAATCTTGAAAAGAGACCAACGCTCTGTCTCTTGTGAGTCAAACAGAAATTAGAAGAAGTCAATTAAGGAGTCACACATATGTTACAATAGGTCAGCTAAGGTTAATCATCTGTGAACTGAAAACGTGGAGCTAAGAACTAAGCCTTCTATTAAAGGGGTAAAATAAAACATTTCAGAACATTACTGGAAAGGCTCAACCAGATTTTGATACAGTTTGCTGTAACAGAAAGGTTAGTTTGCTTTTTATTTTTTGTGTTTTATATTACTTTATCGCATTTTTCTATTTTTTTACACTGTAATTTGTTTTTTTATACAGTGTTTTTCTTGCATTCTGCTTTTAACTGCATACTTAAACTTGAAAAGAGACCACAGATCTGTGTCTTGTGAGTCACACAGAAATTAGAAGGGGTCAACTAAGGATTCCCACATAACTTACAACAGGACAGCTAAGGTTTATCAACTGTGAACTGAGGGTGTGGACTTAGGAATTAAACATTCTATTTAAGGGGTAATATAAAACATTTCAGAGCTTTACTGGAAAGGCTCACCCCGATTATGATACAGTTTGCTGTGGGGGAAATGTTAGTTTGCTTTTTATTTCTTGTGTTTTTATTACTTTATTGCCTTTTTCTATTTTGTGTACTCTGATTTGTTTTTTTTACACTGTGTTTTACTTGTATTTTGCTACAGTTTTCTTTTTATTTTTTGTGTTTTGTATTACTTTATCACATTTTTCTATGTTTTCACTGTAATTTGTTTCTTTTATACTGTGTTTTTCTTGTATTCTTCTTTTAACTGCATACTAAAACGTGAAAAGAAACCACAGCTCTGCCTCTTGTATGTCAGACACAAATTAGAAGAGGTCAGTTGAGGAGTCACACATAAGTTACAACAGATCAGATAAGGTTAATCATCTGTGAACTGAGGGGGTGGAGCTATTAACTAAAACTTCTGTATAAGGGGCAAAAATAAAACATTTCAGAGCTTTACTGGAAAGGCTCACCCAGATTCTGCTACAGTTTGCTGTGAGGGAAAGATTGGTTTGCTTTTAATTTCTTGTGTTTTCTATTACTTTATTGCCTTGTTTTATTTTGTATACTGTGATTTGTTTCTTTACACTGTGTTTTACTTGTATTTTGCCTTTAGCTGCATACTAAAACCTGAAAAGAGACCACAGCTCTGTCTCTTGTGAGTCAGACAAAAATTAGAAAAGTTCAATTAAGGAGTCATACATATGTTACAACAGTTCAGCTAAGGATAATCATCTGTGAACTGAGGGGGTGGAGCTAGGAACTAAACTTTCTATTTAAAGAGTAAAATAAAACATTTCTGAGCTTTACTGGAAAGGGTCACCCAGATTCTTCTGCAGTTTACTGTGAGGGCAATGTTAGTTTTGTTTTTCTTTTCTTTTTTTTTTGTATTACTTTATTTCTTTTTCTGTTTTGTATACTATGCTTTTTTACACTGTTTTACTTGTATTCTGCTTTTATTTGCATACTAAAACTTGAAAAGAGACCACAGCTCATTCTCTTGTGAGTCAGACAGAAATTAGAAGCGTTCAATTTAGGAGTGACACATAAGTTACAACAGGTCAGCTAATGTTATTCATCTGTGAACCGAGGGAATGGAGCTAGGAGTTAAACTTTCTATTTAATGGATTAAATAAAATTTCTCAGAGCTTTACTGGAAAGGGTCATCCAGCTTCTGCTACAGTTTGCTCTAAGGGAAAGCTTAGTTAGCATTTTATTTGTTGTGTTTTGTTTTACTTTACAGCCTTTTTTATTTTCTATAGTGTGGTTTGATTTTTTACACTATGTTTTACTTCTATTCTGCTTTTAACTGCATACTAAAACTTAAAATGAGACTACAGCTCTGTTTCTAGTGAGTCAGATAGAATTTAGAAGAGGTCAGTTAAGGAGCCACACATAAGTTACAACACATCAACTGAGGTTAATCATCTGTGAACTGAGGGAGTGGAGCTATGAATTAAATCTTCTATTCAAGGGGTAAAGTAAAACATTTCAGAGCTTTACTGGAAAGGCTTACCCAGATTCTGCTACAGTTTGCTGTGAGGGAACGGTTAGTTTGCTTTTTATTTGTTGTGTCTTCTATTACTTTATTGCTTTTTTATATTTTGTATACAGTGAATTTTTTTACACTGTGTTTTACTTGTATTCTGCTTTTAACTGCATACTAAAACTTGAAAAGAGACCACAGCTCTGTCTCTTGTGAGTCAGACAGAAATTAGAAGAGGTCAATTAAGGAGTCACACATAAGTTACAATTGCTTAGCTAAGGTTAATCATCTATGAACTGAGGGGGTGGAGTTAGGAACTAAACTTTCTATTTAACAGGCAAAATAAAACATTTCAGAGCATTACTGGAAAGGTTCAGCCAAATTCTGCTAGAGTTTGCTGTGATTGAAGGGTTTGTATTACTTTATTGCCATTCTCTATTTTGTATACTGTGATTTTTTTTCACTGTGTTTTACTTATATTCTGCTTTAAACTGCATACTTAAACATGAAAAAAGACCAGAACTATGTCTCTTGTGATGCAGACAAAAAATAGAAGAGGTCAATTAAGGAGTCACACATAAGTTACAACAGGTCCGCTAATGTTAATCATCTGTAAACTGAGGGGGTGGAGTTAGGTACTAAACACTCCATTTAAGGTGTAAAGTAAAACATTTCAGAGCTTTATTGGAAAGGCTCATCTGGATTCTGATACAGTTAGCTCTGAGGGAAAGGTTAGACTACTTTCTATCTGTTGTGTTTTGTATTACCTTATTGCCTTTTTCTAATTTTTATACTGTGATTTATTTTTCTACACTGTGCTTTACTTGAATTCTGATTTTAACTGCATAGTAAAACTGGAAAAGACATCACCAACTCTGTCTCTTCTGAGTCAGACAGAAATTAGAAAAGGTCAATTAAGGAGTCACACATAAGTTACAACAGGTCAGCAAAGGTTAATCATCTGTGAACTGAGGGGGTAGAGCTAGGAACTAAACATTCTATTTAAGGGGTAAAATAAAACATTTCAAATGTTTACTGGAAAGGCTCACTCAGATTTTGCTACACGTTTGCTGTGAAAGTTTAGTTTGCTTTTTCTTTGTTGTGTGTTGTACTACTTTGTTGCCTTTTTCTGTTTTCTATACTGTGATTTGTTTTCTACTACGTTTTACTTCTATTCTGCTTTTAACTGCATACGTAAACTTGAAAGGAGAGCACAGCTCTGTCTCTTGTGAGTCAGACAGAAGTTAGAAGAGGTCACTTAAGAAGTCACACATAAGTTACAACAGGTCAGCTAAGGATAATCATCTGAGAACTGAGGGGGTAGAGCTAAGAACTAAACCTTCTATTTAAAGTGTAAAGTAAAACATTTAGAGTTTTACTGGAAAGGCTCATCCAGATTCTTCTGCAGTTTGCTGTGAGGGAAATCTTAGTTTTCTTTTTATTTGATAGGTTTTGTATTACTTTATAGCCTTTTTCTATTTTGTATACTGTGATTTGTTTTTTTTTACACTGTGTTTTACTTGTATTCTGGTTTAACTGCATACTACAATTTGAAAAAAGTCCACAGCTCTATCTCTTATGAGTCAGTCAGAAATTAGAAGAGGTCAATTTAGTAGTCACACATAACTTACAATAGTTCAGCTTAGGTTAATTATCTGTGAACTGAGCGGGTGGAGCTAGGAACTAAACCTTCTATTTGAGGGGTAAAATAAAACATTATAGAGCTGTACTGAAAAGGCTCAGACAGATTCTGCTACAGTTTGCTGTGAGAGAAAGATTAGTGTTCTTTTTATTTGTTGCCTTTTGTATTACTTTATTAACTTTTTCTATTTTGTATACTGTGATTTGTTTTCTTTTTACACTGTGTTTTACTTGTATTTTGCTTTTAACTGCATACTTAAACATGAAAAGAGACCAAAGCTCTGTCTCTTGTGAGTCAGCCAGGAATTCGAAGAGGTAAGTTTAGTAGTCACACATATGTTACAACAGGTCAGCTAAAGTTAATCATCTGTGAACTGAGGAAGTGGAGCTAGGAATTAAACATTCTTTTTAAGAGGTAAAATAAAACATTTCAAAGCTTTACTGGAAAGGGTCACCCAGATTCTGTTACAGTTTACTTTGAGGAAAAGTTTAGTTTGCTTTTTATTTGTTGTGTTTTGTATTACTTTATTGCCTTTTTCTATTTTGTATACTGTGATTTGTGTTTTACACTGTGTTTTACTTGTATTCTGCTTTCATACTAAAACTAGAAAAGAGGCCACAGCTCTATCTCTTGTGAGTCAGACAGAAATTAGAAAAGGTTAATTAAGGAGTCACACATAAGTTACAACAGGTCAGCTAAGGTTAATTATCTGAGAACTGAAGGGCTGGAGCTAGGAACTAAACCTTATTTTTAAAGGCTGAAGGAAAACATTTCAGTGCTTTACTGGAAAGGCTCACCTGGATTCTGCTGCAGTTTGCTGTGAGGGAAAGGTTAGTCTGCTTTTTATTTTGTAGTCTTTTTTATTACTTTATAGCCTTTTTCTATTTTGTATACTGTGATTTTTTTACACTGTGTTTTACTTGCATTCTGCTTTTATCTGCATACTAAAACTTGAAAAGAGACCAATGCTCTAGTTCTTGTATGTCAGCCAGAAATTAGAAGAGGTCAGTTTTGTTGTCACACATAAATTACAACAGGTAAACTAAGATTAATCATCTGTGGATTGAAGGAGTGGAGCTAGGAATTAAAGGTTCAATTTAAGGGCTAAAGTAAACATTTCAGATCTTTACTGGAAAGGTTCACCCAGATTCTGCTACAGTTTGCTTTAAGGGAAAGGTTAGTTTGCTTTTTATATGTTGTGTTTTGTATTACTTTATTGCCTTTTTTTATTTTGTATACTGTGATTTGTTTTCTTTTACAATGTGTTTTACTTGTATTCTGCTTTTAACTGCATACTAAAACTTGAAAAGAGACCACAGATATGTCCCTTGTGAGGCAGACAGCCATTACAAGAAGTCAATTAAGGAGGCCACACATAAGTTACAACAGGTCAGCTAATGTTAATCATATGTGAACCGAGGTGGTGGAGCTAGAAACCAAACCTTCTTTTTAAGGAGTAAAATTAAACATTCCAGAACTTTACTGGAAAGGCTCACCCAGATTCTACTACAGTTTGCTGTGAGGGAAAGGTTATTTTGCTTTTTATTTGTTGTGTTTGTATTACTTTATAGCCTTTTTCTATTTTGTATACTGTGATTATTTTTTTTACACTGTGTTTTATTTGTATTCTGCTTTTATCTGCATACTTAAACTTGAAAAGAGGTGACAGCTCTATCTCTTTTGAGACAGTCAGAAATTAGAAGTGGTCAATTTAGGAGTCACACATAAGTTACAACATGTCAGCTAAGGATAATCATCTGTGAACTGAGGGGGTGGAGGTAGGAACTAACCCTTCTATTTAAAGTGTGAAGAAAAACATTTCAGAGCTTTACTGGAAAGGTTCACCCAGATTCTGCTACAGTTTTCTGTGAGGGAAAGGTTAGTTTGCATTTTATTTCTTGTGTTTTGTATTACTTTATAGCATTTTACTATTTTATATACTGTTTTATGTTTTTTTTATGTTGTGTTTGTTGTATTCTACTTTTAACTGCATACTAAAACTTGAGAAGAGACCACAGCTCTGTATCTTGCGAGTCAGACAGAAATTAGAAGAGGTCAATTAAGGAGACACAGATATGCTACAACAGGTCAGCTAAGGTTAGTCATTTGTGAACCAAGGAAGTGGAGCGTGGAACTAAGCCTTCTATTTAAGAGGCAGAATAAAACATTTCAAAGCTTTACTGGAATGGCTCACCCAGATTTTGGAACAGTTTGCTGTGAGAGAAAAGTTAGTTTGGTTTTTCATTGTTGTGTTTTGTATTACTTCATTGCCTTTTTTCTGTTTTTTATACTGTGATTTGTTTTTTTTTATACTGTATTTTACATCTATTCTGCTTTTAACTGCATACTAAAACTTGAAAAGAGACCAATGCTCTAGTTCTTGTATGTCATCCAGAAATTAGAAGAGGTCAATTTTGTTGTCAGACATAAATTACAACAGGTAAACTAAGATTAATCATCTGTGGATTGAAGGAGTGGAGCTAGGAATTAAAGGTTCAATTTAAGGGGGTAAAGTAAACATTTCAGATCTTTACTGGAAAGGCTCACCCAGATTCTGCTACAGTTTGCTGTGAGGGAAAGGTTATTTTACTTTTTATTTGTTGTGTTTTCTATTACTTTATTGCCTTTATCTATTTTGTATACTGTGGTTTGTTTTTTATACTGTTTTACTTGTATTCTGCTTTTAACTGCATACTAAAACTTGAAAAGAGACCACAGCTCTGTCTCTTGTGAGTCAGACAGAAATTAGAAGATGTCAACTATGGAGTCACACATACGTTACAAGAGGTCAGCTAAGGTTAATCACCTGTGAACTTAGGGGGTAGAGCTAGGAACTAAACCTTCTTTTTAAGTGGTAAAATAAAACATTTCTGAGCTTTACACGAAAGACTTACCTGAATTTTCATACAGTTTGCTTTGAGGGAAATGTTAGCTTGCTTTTTATTTGTTGTGTTTTGTATTACTTTATTGCCTTTTTCTATTTTATATACTGTGATTTGCTTTTTACAATGTCTTTTACTTGTATTCTTCTTTTAACTGCATACTAAAACTTGAAAAGTGACCACAACTCTTTCTCTTGTGAGTCAGACAGCCATTACAAGAGGTCAGTTAAGGAGCCACACATAAGTTACAACAGGTCAGCTAATGCTAATCATCTGTGAACTGAGGTGGTGGAGCTAGAAACAAAACCTTCTTTTTAAGGGGTAAAATTAAACTTTCCAGAGCTTTACTGGAAAGGTTCATCCAGATTCTGCTACAGTTTGCTGTCAGGGAAAGATTAGTTTGCTTTTTATTTGTTGTGTCTTGTATTACTTCATTGCCTTTTTCTATTTTGTATATTGTTTTATGTTTTTATGCAGTGTTTTTCTTGTATTCTGCTTTTAACTGCATTCTTAAACTTGAAAAGAGACCACAGCTCTGTCTTTTGTGAGTCAGACAGAAATTAGAAGAGGTCAGTTAAGGAGTCACACATAAGTTACAGCATGTCAGCTAAGGTTAATCATCTGTGAACTGAGGGGATGGAGCTAGGAACTAAACCTTTTATTTAAGGGGTAACATAAAACATTTCAGAGCTTTACAGGAAAGGCTTACCCGGATTCTGATACAGTTTGCTCTGAGGGAACAGTTAGTTTGCTTTTTATTTGTTATGTTTTATATTACTTTATTGCCTTTTTCTGTTTTGTATACTGTGATTTGTTTTTTACACTGTCTTTTACTTGTATTCTTCTTTTAACTGCATACCAAAACTTGAAAAGAGACCACAGCTCTGTCTCTTGTGAGTCAGACAGTAATTACAAGAGGCCAATTAAGGAGTCACACATAAGCTGAAACAGGTCAGCTCATTTTAATCATCAGTGAACTGAGGTGGTAGAGCTAGGAACTAAACCTTCTGTTTAAAGGGTAAAATAAAAAAATTTCAAAAGCTTTACTGGAAAGGCTCACCCAGATTCTGCTAAAGTTTGCTTTGAGGGAAATGTTAGTTTCCTTTTCATTTTTTGTGTTTTGTATTACTTTATTGTCTTTTTCTATTTTGTCTGCTGTGATTTGTTTTTTTTTACACTGTGTTTTTTACTTATATTCTGCTTTTAACTGCATAATAAAACTTGAAAAGAAACCACAGCTCTGTCTCTTGTGAGTCAGACAGAAATTACAAGAGGTCAGTTAAGGAGTCACACATAAATTATAACAGGTCAGCTAATGTCAATCCTCTGTGAACTGATGGGGTGGAGCTAAAAACTAAACATTTTGTTTAAGGGGTAAAAATTAAACATTGCAGAGCTTTACTGTAAAGGCTCACACAAAGTCTGCTACAGTTTGCTGTCAGGGAAAGGTTAGGGTTAGCTTGCTTTTTATTTGTTCTGTTTTGTATTACTTTATTGTCCTTTTCTATTTTGTCTTCTGTGATTTGTTTTTTGTACACAGTGTTTTACTTATATTCTGCTTTTAACTGCATACTTAAACTTGAAAAGAGACCAAAGCTCTGTCTCTTGTGAGTCAGACAGAAATTAAAAAAGGTCAGTTAAGGAGTCACACATAAGTTACAACACGTCAGCTAAGGTTAATCATCTGTGAACTGAGGGGGTGGGGCTAAAAACTAAACCTTCTATTTAAGGGGTAAAAAAAAACATTTCAGAGCTTTACTGGAACGGCTTACTCAGATTCTGCTAAGGTTTGCTGTGAGGGAAAGGTTATTTGCTTTTTATTTCTTGTGTTTTGTAATACTTTATTGCCTTTTTCTATTTTGTATACTATATTTTTTTACACTGTCTTTTACTTGCATTCTGCTTTTAACTGCATACTAAAACTTGAAAAAAGACTACAGCTCTGTCTCTTGTGAGTCAGACAGAAATTAGAAGATGTCAGTTAAGGAGTCACACATAAGTTACAACAGGTCAGCTAAAGTTAATCATCTGTGAACTGAAAGGGTGGAGCTAGAACCAAACCTTTTATTTAAAGGGTGAAGTAAAACAGTTCCAAGCTTTACTGGAAAGGCTCACCCAGATTCTGCTATCGTTTGCTGTCAGGGAAAGGTTATTTGCTTTTTATTTCTTCTGTTTTGTATTACTTTATTGTCTTTGTCTATTTTGTATACTATGATTTGTTTTTTTTTACACTGTTTTACTTGCATTCTGCTTTTTACTGCATACTAAAACTTGAAAAGAGACCACAGCTCTATCTCTTGTGAGTCAGCCAGAAATATGAAAAGGTCAATTTAGTAGTCACACGGATTCTGCTATGGTTTGCTGTGAAGGAAAGGTTAGTTTGCTTTTTATTTGTAGTGTTTTGTATTACTTTATTGTCTTTTTCTATTCTGTATACTGTGATTTGTTTTTTTACACAGTTTTTCTTGTATTCTGCTTTTTTTCTGCATACTAAAACTTGAAAAGAGACCAAAGCTCTCTCTCTTGTTAGTCAGCCAGAAATTTGAAAATGTCAATTTAGCAGTCACAAATAAGTTACAAAACATCAGCTAAGGTAAATCATCTGTGAACTGAGGGAGTGGAGCTAGGGATTAAACCTTCTATTTAAGGGATAAAGTAAAACATTTCACATCTTTACTGCAAAGGCTAACCCAGATTCTGCTACAGTTTGTTTTGAGGAAAAGGTTAGTTTACTTTTTATTTTTTGTGTTTTGCATTATTTTATTGCCTTTTTCTATTTTGTATTCTGTGATTTGCGTTTTACACTGTCTTTAACTTGTATTCTGCTTTTAACTGCATAGTAAAACTTGAAAATAGACCACAGCTCTATCTCTTGTGACTCAGACAGAAATTACAAGAGGTCAGTTAAGTTACAACAGGTCAGCTAATGTTAATCATCTGTGAACTGATGGGGTGGAGCTAAAAACTAAACCTTCTTTTTAAGGGGTAAAATTAAACATTCCAGAGCCTTACTGTAAATGCACACCCAGATTCTGCTACAGTTTGCTGTCAGGAAAAGGTTAGCTTGCTTTTTTTTGTTGTGTTTTGTATTACTTTATTGCTTTTTCTATTTTGTCGTATGTAATTTGTTTTTTTATTACACTGTGTTTTACTTATATTGTGTTTTTAACTGCATACTTAAACTTGAAAAGAGACAAAAGCTCTGTCTCTTGTAAGTCAGACAGAAATAAGAAGAGTTCAATTAAGGAGTCATGCATAAGTTACTTCACGTCAGCTAAGGTTAATCATCTGTGAACTGAGGGGGTGAAGCTAAGAACTAAACCTTCTCTTTAAGGGGTAAAATAAAACATTTCAGAGCTTTACTGGAAATGTTTACTCAGATTCTGCTAAAGTTTGCTGTGAGGGAAAGGTTAGTTTGCTTTTATTTCTTCTGTTTTGTATTACTTTGTTGCCTTTTTCTATTTTGTATACTGTGATTTTTTTACACTGTCTTTTAGAGTGCTAATTAGGAGTTTGTTTGATATAGGTAGGTAGTTTATTCTAGAGTTAAAACCTACAGGGCTTGTCCGGGATTTGAACCTGGGACCTCTCCCACACTAAGCGAGAATCATACCCCTAGACCAATGAGCCAACTACTAAACTATTTCAGAGTTGTACTGGAAAGGCTCACTCAGATTCCGCTACAATTTGCTATAAGTGAAAGGTTAGTTTGGTTTTTAGTTGTGTTTATTATTACTTTATTGCATTTTTCTATTTTGTATACTGGGATTTGTTTTTACACTGTGTTTTACTTGTAATCTGATTTAATTTGCATTCTAAAACTTGAAAAGAGACCACAGCTCTGCCTCTTGTGAGTCAGCCAGAAATTAGAAGAGGTCAGTTTAGGAGCCATACATAAGTGCAACAGGTCAGCTAAGGTTAATTATATGAGAACTGAGGGGTGGAACTAGGAATTACACCTTCTATTTAAGGGGTAAAGTAAACCATTTCAGATTTACTTTGTGTTTTGCATTACTTTATTGCCATTTTCTATATTGTATACTTTTTTTACACTGTGTTTTACTTGCAGTCTGCATTTAACTGCATATTAATATTGAAAAAGAGACAAAGGCTCTGTCTCCTGTGAGTCAGACAGAAATTAGAAAAGATCAGTTAAGAAGTCATACATATGTTACAGCAGGTCAGCTAAGGTTAATCATCTATGACCTGAGGGGGTAGAGCTAGGAACTAAACTTTCTATTTAAGGTGTAAAATAAAACATTTCAGGACTTTACTGGAAATACTTACCCAGATTCTGCTTCAGTTTACTATGACGGAAAGGTTTGTTTGCTTTTTCTTTCTTATGTTTTGTATTACTTTATTGCCTTTTTCTATTTTTATACTGTAATTTGTTTTCTTTTTACACTGTGTTTTACTTGTATTCTGCTTTTAACTGCATACTTAAACATGAAAAAAGACCAAAGCTCTGTCTCTTGTGAGTCAAACAGAAATTATAAAATGCCAATTACGGAGTCACACATAAGTTACAACAGGTCAGCAAAGGTTAATCATCTGTGAACTAGTGGGGTTGAGCTAGGAACTAAACCTTCTATTTAAGTGTAAAATAAAATATTTCAGAGCTTTACTGGAAAGGCTCACTCAGATTCTATTACATTTTGATGTGAGGGAAAAGTTAGTTTGCTTTTTATTTCTTGTGCTTTGTATTACTTAATAACCTTTTTGTATTTTGTATACTGTTTTATTTTTGTGTGCTGTGTTTTACTTGTATTTTGCTTTTAACTGCTTACTAAAACTTGAGAAGAGACCACAGCTCTGTCTCTTGTGAGTCAGACAGAAATTAGAAGAGGTCAATTAAGGAGTCACACATAAGTTACAACAGGTCAGCTAAGGTTAATCATCTATGAACTGAGGGGGTGGGGCTAGAAACTAAACCTTCTATTTAAAGTGTAAAGTAAAACATTTCAGAGCTTTACTGGAAAGGCTCACCTGGATTCTGCTATGGTTCGTGTGAGGGAAATGTTAATTTCTTTTTATTTGTTGTGTTTTGCATTGAGGGGGTGGAGTTAGGAATTAAACCTTCTATTTAAGGAGTAAAATAAAACATTTCAGAGCTTTATTGGAAAGGCTCACCCAGATTCTGCTACACATACATGTGAGGGAAAGGTTAGGTTGCCTTTTTTCTTATAGTTTGTATTATTTCATTGCCTTTTTCTATATTAAATAATGTGGTTTTTTTACATTGTTTTTTACTTGTATTCCAGTTTTAATTGCAAACTAAAACTTGAAAAGCGACCACAGCTCTGACTCTTGTGAGTCAGACAGAAACTAGAAAAGGTCAATTAAAGAGTCACACATATGTTACAACAGGTCAGCTAAGGTTAATCATTGATGAACTGAGGAGGTGGAGCTAGGAACTAAACCTTCTATTTAACGTGTAAAGGAAAACATTTCAGAGCTATACTGGAAAGGCTCACCCGGATTCTGCTATGGTTCGGTGTGAGGGAAATGTTAATTCCTTTTTATTTGTTGTGTTTTGCATTGAGGGGGTGGAGTTAGGAATTAAACCTTCTATTTAAGGAGTAAAATAAAACTTTTCTGAGCTTTACTGGAAAGGCTCACCCAGATTGCTTTACAGTTTGCTGTGAGAGACAGGTTAGTTTGCTTTTTATTTGTTGTGTTTTGTATTACTTTATTGCATTTTTCTATTGTGTATACTGTGAGTTGATTTTTTTACACAATGTTTTACTTGTATTCTGGTATTAACTGCATACTAAAACTTGAAAATATACCACAGCTCTGTCTCATGTGAGTCAGACAGAAATTAGAAGAGGTCAATTAAGGAGTTACACATAAGTTACAATACGTCAGCTAATGTTAATCATCTGTGAACTGAGACGATGGATCTAGGAACTAAACCTTCTGTTTAAGGGGTAAAATTAAACATTTCAGAGCTTTACTTGAAAGGCTCACCCAGATTCTGCTACACTTTGCTGTGAGGGAAAGGATAGTTTGCTTTTTATTTGTTGTGTTCTGTATTGCTGTGTTGCCTTTTTCTATTTTGTCTACTGTGAATTGTTTTGTTTTTTTTTTTACACTATTTACTTGTATTCTGCTTTTAACTGCATACTTAAACTTGAAAACACACCATAGCTCTTTCTCTTGTGAGTCAGACAGAAATCAGAAAAGTATTTTAAGGAGTCACACATAAGTTACAACAGGTCAGCTAAGGTCAATCATCTGTGAACTGAGACAGTGGAGCTAGGAACTAAACCTTCTGTTAAAGGGGTAAAATTAAACATTTTAGCGCTTTACTTGAAAGGCTCACCCAGATTCTGCTTCTGTTTGCATTGAGGGAAAAGTTAGTTTTCTTTTTCTTTCTTTTGTTTTGTATTACTTTATTGCCCTTTTCTATTTTGTATGCTGTTTTTTGTTTTTTTATGCTGTGTTTAACTTGCATTCTACTTTTAACTGCATACTAAACCTTGAAAGGAGACCACAGCTCTGTCTCTTGTGAGTAAGACAGAAATTACAAAAGGTCAGATAAGGTGTCATGCATATGTTACAACAGGTCAGCTAAGGTTAATCATCTGTGAACTGAGGGGGTGGAGTTAGGAACTAAACCTTCTATTTAAGGAGTAAAATAAAAAAATTCAGAGCTTTACTGGAAAGGATCACTCAGATTCTGCTACACATTCCTGTGAGGGAAAAGTTAGTTTTCTTTTTCTTTCTTTTGTTTTGTATTACTTTATTGCCTTTTTCTATATTAAATAATGTGATTTGTCTTTTACACTGTGTTTTACTTGTATTCCAGTTTTAATTGCATACTAAAACTTGAAAAGAGACCACAGCTCTGTCTCTTGTGAGTCAGACAGAAATTAAAGAGGCCAATTAAGGAGTCACACATATGTTACAACAGGTCAGCTGAGGTTAATCATCTGTGAACTGAGGAGGTGGAACTAGTAACTAAACCTTTTATTTAATGCATAAAATAAAACATTTCAGAGCTTTACTGGAAAGGCTCGCCCGTATTGTTCTACACTTTGCTGTGAGAGAAACGTTAGTTTGCTTTTTATTGGTTGTGTTTTGTATTACTTTATTGTCTTTTTCCCTTGTGTATACTGTGATTTGTTTTTTTACACGGTGTTTTACTTGCATTCTGCTATTAACTGCATACTAAAACTTGAAAAGAGACCACAGCTCTGTCTCATGTGAGTCAGACAGAAATTAGAAGAGGTCAGTTAAGGAGTCAACATAAGTTACAATATGTCAGCTAATGCTAATCATCTGTGAACTGAGACGGTGGAGCTAGGAACTAAACCTTCTGTTTAAGGGGTAAAATTAAATATGTTAGCGCTTTACTTGAAAGGCTCACCCAGATTCTGCTACAGTTTTCCGTGAGGAAAAGGTTAGTTTTTTTTTTTATTTGTAGTCTTTTGTATTACTTTATAGCCTTTTTCTATTTTGGATACTGTGATTTCTTTTTTTACACTGTGTTTTACTAGTATTCTGCTTTTATCTGCATACTAAAACTTGAAAAGAGACCACAGCTCTATCTTTTCTGAGTCAGACAGAAATTAGAAGAGGTAAATTTAGTAGTCACACATAAGTTACAACAGGTCAACTAAGGTTAATCATCTCTGAACTGACAGAGTGGAGCTAGGAATTAAACCTTCTATTTAAGGGGTAAAGTAAAACATTTCAGATCTTTACTGGAAAATAAAACATTTTAGAGCTTTACTTGAAAAGCTCACCCAGATTATGCTTCAGTTTGATGTGAGGGAAAAGTTAGTTTGCTTATTTGTTGTGTTTTATATTGCTTTGTTGCCTTTTTATATTTTGTCTACTGTGATTTGTTTTGGGGTTTTTTTACACTATTTTTTACTTGTATTCTGCTTTTAACTGCATACTTAAACTTGAAAATACATCATAGCTCTGTCTCTTGTGAGTCAGACAAAAATTAGAAGAGGTCAATTAAGGAGTCACACATTTGTTACAACAGGTCAGCTAAGTTTAATCATCTGTGAACTTAGGTGGCTCTAGGAACTACACCTTATATTCAGGGGTAAAATAAAACATTTCAGAGCTTTAATGAAAAGTCTCACCCAGATTCTGCTACAGTTTGCTGTAAGGGAAAGGTTAGTTTGCTTTTTATTTGCTGTGTTTTTTATTACTTTTTTTACTTTTTCTAATTTGTATTCTGTGATTTGTTTTTTTTTTACACTGTGTTTTACTTATATTCTTTTAACTGCATACTAAAACTTGAAAAGAGTCCACATCTCTGTCTCTTGTGAGTAAGACAGAAATTAAAATATGTCAATTAAAGAGTCACACATAAGTTGCAACAGGTCATCTAAGATGAATCATCTGTGAACTGAGGGGGTGGAGCAATGAACAAATCTTCTATTTAAGAGGTAAAATAAAACGTTTCAGAGCTTTACTGGAAGGGCTCACCAAGATTCTGCTACAGTTTGCTGTGTTGGAAAGGTTAGTTTGCTTTTTACTTATTATGTTTAGTATTACTTTATTTCCTTTTTCTATTTTGTATACTGTTATTTTTTCACTGTGTTTTACTTGTATTCTGCTTTTAACTGCATAGTGAAACTCAAAAAGAGATCACAGCACTGTCTCTTGTGAGTCAGAATTTAGAAGAGGTCAATTAAGGAGTCACACATATGTTACAACAGGTCAGCTAAGGTTAATCATCTGTGAACTGAGGGGGTGGAGCTAGGTACTAAACCTTCTATTTAAAAGGTAAAATAAAACATTTCAGAGCTTTACTGGAAAGGCTCACCCAGATTCTGCTACAGTTTCCTATGAGGTAAAGGTTAGTTTGCTTTTTATTTTTTGTGTTTCACATTAGTTTATTGCATTTTTCTATTTTCTCTACTGTGATTTGTTGTTTTTTACACTATGTTTTACTTGTATTCTGCTTTTAACTGCACGCTTTATCTTGAAAACAGACCACAGCTCTCTCTCTCTTCTGAGTCAGACAGAAAATAGAAGAGGTCAATTAAGGAGTCACACATACGTTACAACAGGTCAGCTAACGTTAATCATCTGTGAACTAAGGGGGTGCAGCTAGGAAATAAACCTTCTATTTATATGGTAAATTAAACATTTCAGAGCTTTACTGGAACATCTCACCCAGATTCTGCTACAGTTTGCTGTGAGGGAAAGTTTAGTTTGCTTTTTATTTGTTGTATTTTGAATTACTTTATTGTCTTTTTCTATTTTGTATACTGTGATTTTTTTTATAAACTTTGTTTTACTTGTATTCCGCTTTTAACTGCATTCTAAAAATTTGAAAAGTGACCACAGCTCTGTTTCTTGTGAGTCAGAAAGAAATTAGAAGAGGTCAATTAAAGAGTCAAACAAAAATACCAACAGGTCAGCTAAGGTTAATCATCTGTGAACTCAGGGGGTGGAGCTAGGAACTAAACCTTCTCTTTAAGGGGTAAAATAAAACATTTCAGAGCTTTACTACAAAGGCTCACCCAGATTGTGCTAGAGCTTGCTGTAAGAGAAAGGTTAGTTTGCTTTTTATTTGTTGTGTTTTGTATTACTTCATTGCCTTTTGCTGTTTTGTGTACTGTTTTTTTGTTTTTTTTTTTTACATTGCGTTTTACTTGTATTCTGCTTTGAACTGCATACTGAAACTTAAAAAGAGACCACAGCTCTGTCTCCTGGGAGTCAGACAAAAATTCAAAAAGGTCAATTAAGGTGTCATCCATATCTTACAACAGGTCAGCTTTGGTTAATCGTCTGTGAAGTGAGGGGGTGGAGCTAGGAACTAAACCTTCTATTTAAGGAGTAAAATAAAGCATTTCAGAGCTTTACTGGAAAGGTTCTCCCAGATTCTGCTACAGTTTACTGTGATGGAAAGGTTAGTTTGATTTTTATTTCTTGTGTTTTGTATTACTTTATTGCCTTTTTCTATCTTGTATAATGTGATTTGTTTTTTACACTGTGTTTTACTTGTATTCTGCTTTTAATTGCATACTAAAACTTGAAAAGAGACCACAGCTCTATCTCTTGTGAGTCAGCCAGAAATTAGAAGAGGTCAATTAAAGAGTCACACATCAGTTACAACAGGTTAGATAAGGTTAATCATCTGTGAACTGATGGAAAGGAGGTAGAAATTAAACCTTCTTTTTAAGGGGTAAAGTAAAACATTTCAGAGCTTTACTGGAAAGGCTCACCCAGATTCTGATACAGTTTCCTGTGTGAGTAAGGTTAGTTTGTATTTTATTTCTTGTGTTTTGCATTACTTTATTGCATTTTTCTATCTTGTATAATGTGATTTGCTTTTTACACTGTGTTTTATTTGTACTCTGCTTTTAACTGCATGCTAAAACTTGAAAAGAGACCACAGTTCTGTCTTTTGTGAGTCAGACAGAAATTAGAAGAGGTCAATTAAGGAGTCACACATAAGTTACAATACGTCAGCTAATGTTAATCATCTGTGAACTGAGATGGTGGAGCAAGGAACTAAACCTTCTGTTTAAGGGGTAAAATAAAACATTTCAGAGCTTTACTTGAAAAGCTCACCCAGATTCTGCTACAATTTGCTGTGAGGGAAAATTTAGTTTGCTTTTTATTTGCTGTGTTTTGTATTACTTTATTGGGTTTTTCTATTTTGTATACTGTACTTTGTTTTTTTACACTGTGTTTTACTTGTATTCTGCTTTTAACTGCGTACTTAAACTTGGAAAGACACCGTAGCTCTGCCTCTTTTGAGTCAGACAGACATTAAAATAGTTATCACAAACAGCAAATGTCCAGGGAACCCAACACAGTGAAAAACAACCACGACCAAAAGCAATTCCCAGGACAAGACCACAATCCAATAAGTTCCACAAATATCTTCTTTATTAGAACATAAAATAACTGTTGAGCGCTTTCATCTACACAATGTAGATTTCATCAGAACACTTGTTAATACAATTCCTTCACCTTATATACTTTAAAATACCAGCCTTACAAACCACCTAATCAATTATACCATCAATTAACTTTTAAAGGCATATAAACTTTATTACATTCTCATATTTGTAATACCAAGAATTCACATTTTATAGTAATAAAAACAATATAAATGCATAAAAATATATAAAAATATACATAAACAATACATATACAATCCTCACAATACTACTAACAGAACTACCTCAAATCTATAATAAAATTCAATGTAAACCAAAACTAAAGATGTGCATCAATCTAAGGTCAATAATAGTACATGCTGATAGTGTATAAAATATATAAAATAATTCAATAGAAGTATATGATTTTATTAAAATACCCTAGTATGATATTTCATTGAATATTGATAATAAAATGTTATTTAATAAAAAATGTTATTTAATATAAAAAATCATAGCCCTATAGTCACATTTATACCATTGTTAGTTTCTTATAAGGGGCTTAGTGGGGATGTATTCATTGATACCCGGTGGGCTGGCAGCATTCAATTTGATTTGCCATTTGATCTCTTTTTCCCCCAGAACAGCTTTAGTATCACCCCCCCCCCCCAGGATTACTCTTGACTGCTTCTAATATAGCAAATCTAAACGAATCACAACCTACATTGTCAGCCAAATGTCTGTATAGTGCATTGTTCTTGTCTTTCTTCTTAATACAATATAGGTGGTCATAAATTCTATTACGTAACCTTCTGTCCATTTTCCAACATAGTACACTTCCCCAAATATACTACATGTTGGGTCTGACAGTTTCCTTTATTAAAAAATATTCTACTTCTAATATTATTTTCTAGACATATACTCTCCGCTTGTAAAATAAACGAACATAGATTACAGTGTCCACATTGTTTGGTACCTATCCTACACTTATTCCCAACATGGTCTCTATAGTTAGTCCTAACTTCAATCATTCTTTTGAAATTCATCCCTGTTTTATATACATAAGTAGGTCTCTCACATAATTTCTCACAAATTCCTTCATCACTAGTGAGTATATTCCAGTTATTGTCTATGATCTTTCTAACTTCCCCCACGTGTTGTCCATATTGTAATATACATGCCCTTTGATACCCATCACCTGATGGGTTAGATTTACCCTTATTACGAAGTATAAAATCTCTCCCCAAGAGTGGTGGATATTTATTTCCCCATTCATTAATAATATATTCAGTGACGTCCTTGACCATAGGATCTGGGTAACCTCTTTGACAAAATTAGTTACCAATAAATTTCATTTCTTCAATCATATCTTCCCTTCTAGAAGTCATTCTGGCCTCCCTTATACACTGCCCTTTCAAGATACTTCTTTTCTGTGTATAGGGGTGGTTACTTGAAAATTCCAAATATGCATTACAGAATATATCTTTCCTAAAAATCTTGGACTGAAAATTTATTCCATCACTGAAAATGTATGTATCAAGATAGTTAATTCCAGTCCTACTGATATTATATGTAAATTGCAAATAAGGGGTACTTCCATTGATGTAGTCCATAAATCGTTCCAAATTCTCCTCATTTCCTTTCCACAAAATAAACAAATCATCCAGATATCTCACATAACAAACTATATACTCCATCCAAGGGGAATCCAAGACAAATTCTTCCCCCCAATCCAAAAATACCAAGTTAGCATATAGTACTCTCCTTCAAAATAAATGAAGTTATTGTCAAGTACTATATTAATAAATTCAGATAGGAGGTCAATCTTGTCCCATTCTAGTTGACTATGTTTGTTTAAACTGTTAATAAATCTAGTCACCCCATCAACTCTTGGTATCCAAGAAAACAATTCCTTTATATCAATAGTTACAAACAACAAATTCGAATGCCATAATTCCTGTTTGAACTTCCCAAGAAATTCCCAGGAGTCCTTGATTATGTGCGGTATCTTGGAATAAATATGTTTATTCCAAGATCAACATTAAAATAAATCATTTAAGGAGTCACACTTAAGTTACAACAGGTCAGCTAAGGTTTATCATCTGTGAACTGAGGGGGTGCAGCTATAAGCTAAACCTTCTTTTTAAGGGGTAAAATAAAACATTTCAGAGCTTTACTAAAAAGGCTCACCCAGATTCTGCTACAGCTTGTTGTGGGGGAAAGGTTAGTTTGCTTTTTCTTTCTTGTGTTTATTACTTTATTGCCTTTTTCTATTTTGTGTGTTGTTGTTTTGTTTTTTTACACTGTGTTTTACTTATATTCTTCGTTTATCTGTATACTAAAACTTGAAAAGGGACCACATCTCTGTCTCTTGTGAGTCAGACAGGAATTGGAAGATGTCAATTAAAGAGTCACACATAAGTTACAACAGGTCAGTTTAAGTGAATCATCTGTGAACTGAGGGGTTGGAGCAAAGAACTAAACCTTCTATTTAATGGGTAAAAAACATTTCAGAGCTTTACTGGAAGGGCTCACCCGTATTCTGCTACAGTCTGTTGTAAGGTAAAGGGTAGTTTGCTTTTTATTTATTGTGTTTTATATTACTTTATTGCCTTTTTCTATTTTGTATACTGTGGTTTGTGTTTTTTTCACTGTCTTTGCTTGTATTCGGCTTGTATCTGCATACTAAAACTCAAAAAGAGACCACAGCTCTGTCTCTTGTGAGTGAGACAGAAATTAGAAGAGGTCAATTAAGGAGTCATATATATGTTACAACAGGTCAGCTAAGGTTAATCATCTGTGAACTGACAGGGTGGAGCTTGGAACCAAACCTTCTATTTAAGGGGTAAAATAAAACATTTCAGAACTTTAGTGGAAAGGCTCACTCAGGTTTTGATACAGTTTGCTGTGAGAGAAAGGTTAGTTTCTTTCTTATTTGTTGTGTTTTTGTATTACTTTTTTGCCTTTTTCTATTTTGTATACTGTTATTTGTTTTTTTATACTGTATTTTACTTGTATTCTTCTTTTAACTGCATACTAAAAATTGAAAAGAGACCACAGCTCTGTCTCTTGTGAGTCAGACAGAAATTAGAAGAGGTCAATTAAGGAGTCAAACATAAGTACAAACAGCAAGGTACCTTCAATTTAATAATTAGTTAGCGCTTTCGTCTTGACAAATATCAAAACTTCCTCATACAAAGAACAAGTCAAAAGCCATTTTTTAAAAGAAACCACAGGATCTGACATCATGAATTCAATTAACATTCAATTAACATTTAAACACACATCAGTAAATCACACAGAAAAGAGAAGAGAAATCTACAAAAATATGAGGCATATGTAACCATAATATCTCATGTTGAAAACATGTTGAAAGCATAAAGACTGTTAAATTAAAATTAATAAAACAGCCAGGTTATGTCCTCACCTGTAATCTTAATAAAGCCTTTAATTTTAAAATGCATCCACTAAATGCAAGCTCATTTAATCCTGGCCAGTCAACCGCTTTAAGGCGGGGAATCCAAAACAGCTCTTTTTCCTCCAACCAAAGTTGCCAAGGACCACCCCTACTATTTTTCATAACCTGTTGAAGTACTATAAATTTAAAACTATGTGTAGTGAATTCCTGAATGTGATGGTATAGTGCATTTGTCAAGGTCAGCTAAGGTTAATCATCTGTGAAATCAGGGGGTGGAGCAAGGAACTAAACCTTCTATTTATGGGTAAAATAAAATGGGTAAAATAAAACTTTTCAAAGCTTTACTGGAAAGGCTCACCCAGATTCTGCTACAGATTACTGTGATGGAAAGGTTAGCTTGATTTTTAGTTTTTTGTGTTTTGTATTACTTTACTGCCTTTTGCTGTTTTCTATACTTTTTTTTGTGTTTTTACACTGTGTTTTACTTGTATTCTGCTTTTAATTGCATACTAAAACTGGAAAAGAGACCACATCTCTGTCTCTTGTGAGTCAGACAGAAATTAGAAAAGGTAAAGAGGTGGAGCTAGGAACTATACCTTCTCTTTAAGGTGTAAAATAAAACATTTCAGAGCTTTACTGGAAGGGCTCACTCAGATTCTGTTACAATCTGCTGTGAGACAAAGTTTAGTTTGCTTTTTATTGGTTGAGTTTTGTTTTACTTTATTGCCTTTTTCTATTTTGTATACTGTTTTTTGTTTTTTTTTACACTGTGTTTTACTTGTATTCTGCTTTTAACTGCATACTAACACTTGAAAAGAGACCAAAGCTCTGTCTCTTGAGTCTGCCAGAAATTAGAAGAGGTAAATTAAGGAGCTACATTACTTCAGAGCTTTACTGGAAAGGCTCACCCAGATTCTGCTACAGTTTCCTGTCAGGGAAAGGTCAGTTTGTTTTTTTATCTGTTGTGTTTTGTACTACTTTATTGCCCTTTTCTATTTTGAATACTGTGATTTTTTTTACACTGTCTTTTACTTGCATTCTGCTTTTAATTGCATACTAAAAAGTGAAAAGAGACCATAGCTCTATATCTTGTGAGTCAGACAGAAATTAGAAGAAGTCTATTAAGGAGTCACACATATGTTACAACAGGTCAGCTAAGGTTAATCATCTGTGAACTGAAGAGGTGGATCTAGGAACTAAACCTTCTAATTAAGGTATAAAATAAAACATTTCAGAGTTTTACTGGAAAGGCTCACCCAGATTGTGCCACATTTTGCTGTGAGAGAAAGGTTAGTTTGCTTTTTATTGGTTGTGTTTTGTATTACTTTATTGCATTTTTCTATTTTGTATACTGTTTGTTACACTGTGTTTTACTTATATTCTGCTTTTAACTGTATACTAAAACTTCAAAAGAGACTGCAGCTCTGTCCCTTGTGAGTCAGACAGAGCTTTGAAGAGGTCAGTTAATGAGTCACACATAAGTTGCAACAGGTCAGCTAAGATTAATCATCTGTAAACTGAGGGGGTGGAGATAGGATATAAACCTTTTATTTATTGGATAAAATATAACATTTCAGAGCTTTACTGGAAGGGCTCACACAGATTCTGCTACAGTTTGCTGTGAAGGAAAGGTTAGTTTGTTTTTTATTTATTGTGTTTTGTATTACTTTATTGCCTTCTTCTATTGTGTATACTGTGATTTGTTTTTTACACTGTGTTTTACTTGTATTCTGCTATTAACTGCATGCTAGTACTTGAAAAAAGACCACAGATCTGTCTCTTGTGAGTCAGACATAAATTAGAAGAGGTCAATTAAGGAGTCCCACATAAGTTACAATACATCAGCTAATGTAAATTATCTGTGAGCTGAGACGGTGGAGCTAGGAAATAAACCTTCTGTGTAAGTGGTAAAATAAAACATTTCAGAGCTACAGTGCAAAGGCTCAATCAAACTCTGCTACAGTTTGCTGTGAGGGAAAGTTTAGTTTGCTTTTTATTTGTTGTGTTTAGTATTACTTTATTGCCTTTATCGATTTTGTATACTGTGATTTATTTTTCACAGTGTTTTATTTTTATTCTGCTTTTAGCTGCATACTAAAACATGAAAACAGAACACAGCTCTGTCTCTTGTGAGTCAGACAGAAATTAGAAGAAGTCAGTTAAAAAGTCATATATAAGTTACTACAGGTCATTTATGGTGAATCATCTGTGAACTGAGGAAATGGAGCAAAGCACTAAACCCTATATTAAAGGGGTAAAATAAAACATTTCAGAGCTTTACTGGTAGAGCGCACCCAGATTCTGCTACAGTTTGCCGTGAGGGAATGGCTAGTTTACTTTTTATTTCTGGTGTTTTGTATTACTTTATTGCATTTTTCTATATTGTATACTGTGCTTTGTTTCTCTTACACTGTGTTTTACTTGTATTCTGCTTTTAACTTCATACTTAAACTTGAAAAGTGACCACAGCTCTGTCTATAATGAGTCAGACAGAAATTAAAAGAGGTCAATTACGGAGTCACACATAAGTTACACCAGGTAAGCTTAGGTTAATCATCTAAGAACTGAGAGGGTAGAGCTAGGAACTAAACCTCTTGTTTAAGGGGGAAAATAAAACATTTCTGAGCTTTACTTGAAAGGATCACACAGATTCTGCTACAGTTTGCTATGAGGTAAAGGCTAGTTTGCTTTTTTATTTGTTGTGTTTTCCATTACTTTACTGCATTTTTTGTATACTGTGATTTGTTTTTTATACTGTGTTTTACTTGTATTTTGCTTTTAACTGCATACTAAAACTTGAAAAGAGACCACAACTCTATCTCTTGTGAGTCAGACAGAAATTATAAGATGTCAGTTAAGGAATCACACATACATTACAACAGGTCAGCTAATGTTAATCATCTGTGAACTGAGGGGTGGAGCAAGAAACTAAACCTTCTATTTAAGAGGTAAATTAAACATTTCAGAGCTTTACTGGAAAGGCTCACGCAGATTCTGCTAATGTTTGCTGTGAGGGAAAGGTTAGTTTGCTTTTAATTTCTTATGTTTTGTATTACTACATTGTCTTATTTTGTTTAGTATACTGGATTTTGGGTTTTTACACTGTGTTTTACTTGTATTCGGCTTTTAACTGCATAATAAAACTTCAAAAGAGACTGCAGCTCTGTCTATTGTGAGTCAGACAGAACTTTGAAGACGTCAATTAAGGAGTCATACATAAGTTACAACAGGTCAGCTAAGGTTAATCATCTCTAAACTGAGGGGGTGGAGCTAGGATATAAACATTCTATTTAAGGGGTATATTAAAACATTTCAGAGCTTTACTGGTAGGGCTCACCAGATTATGTTACAGTTTGCTGTGAGGGATAGGTTATTTTGCTTTTTATTTATTGTGTTTTGTATTGCATTATTACCTTTTTCTATTGTGTATACTATTTGTTTTTTACATTGTATTTTACTTGTACTCTGCTATTAACTGCACACTAAAACTTGAAAAGAGGCCACAGCTCTGTTTCTTGTGAGTCAGACAGAAATTAGAAGAGGTCAGTTAAGGAGTCACACATAACTTACAATACATCAGCTAATGTTAATCATCTGTGAACTGAGACAGTGGAGCTAGGAACTAAACCTTCTGTTTAAGGGGTAAAAAAATAATTTCAGAGCTTTACTTGAAAGGCTTACACAGATTCTGCTACAGTTTACTGGGAGGGAAAGGTTACTTTGCTTTATATTTGTTGTTTTTTGTATTGCTTTGTTGCCTTTTTTAATTTTGTCTACTGTCATTTGTTTTCCTACACTGTGTTTTATTTGTATTCTGCTTTTAACTGTTTACTTAAACTTGAAAAGACACCATAGCTCTGTCTCTTGTGAGTCAGACAGAAATTAGAAAAGATCATTTAAGGAGTCACACATAAGTTACAAAAGGTCATCTAAGTTTAATCATCTGTGAACTCTGGGGGTGCAGCTAAGAACTAAACCTTCCATATAAGGGGTAAAATAAAACATTTCAGAGCTTTACTGGAAAGGCTCACCCAAATTCTGCTACAGTTTGCAGTGAGGGTAAGGTTAGTTTGCTTTTTCTCTCTTGTGTTTTGTATTACTTTATTGCCTTTTTCTATTTTGTATGCTGTTTTTTATGTTGTGTTTTACTTGTATTCTGCTTTTAACTGCATACTAAAACTTGAAAAGAGACCACAGCTCTGTCTCTAGTTAGTCAGACAGAAAATAGAAGAGGTCAGTTAAGGAATCACACATACATTACAACAGGTCAGCTAATGTTAATCATCTGAGAACTAAGGGGGTGCAGCTTATAACTAAACCTTCTATTTAAGGGATAAATTAAACATTTCAGAGCTTTAGTGGAAAGGCTCACCCGAATTCTGCAACAGTTTGCATTGAGTGAAAGTCTAGTGTGCTTTTTATTTGTTGTGCTTCATATTACTTTATTCCCTTTTTCTAATTTGTATACTATCTGTTTTTTAAACTGTGTTTTACTTGTATTCTGCTTTTAACTGCATACTTAAATTTGAAAAGAGACCACAGCTCTGTTCTCTTGTGAGTCAGACAGAAAGTAGAAGAGGTCAATTAAGGAGTCACATATAAGTTATAATAGGTCAGCGAAGGTTAATCATCTGTGAACTGAGGAGGTGGAACTAGGAAGTAAAACTTCTATTTAAGGGGTAAAATAAAATATTTCACAGCTTTACTGGAAAGTCTCACCCAGCTGCTGCTACAGCTTGCAGTGAGGGAAAGGTTGGTTTGCTTTTTATTTGTTCTGCTTTGTATTACTTTATTGCCTTTTTCTATTTTATATACTATGATTTTTTACACTGTGTTTTACTTGTATTCTGCTTTTATCTGCATACTAAAACATGAAAAGAGACCACAGATCCGTCTCTTGTGAGTCAGCCAGAAATTACAAGAGGTCAATTTAGGAGTCACACATAAGTTACAACAAGGCAGCTAAGGTTAATCATTTGTGAACAGAGGGGCTGGAGCTAGGAACTAAACCTTCTATTGAGAGGTAAAATAAAACATTTCAGGGCAATACTGGAAAGTCTCACCCAGATTCTGTTTCAGTTTGCTGTGAGGGAAAGATTATTTTGCTTTTCATTTGTATTACCTTTTTGCCGTTTCTACTTTGTACACTGTGATTTTTTTACACTGTGTTTTACTTATATTCTTCTTTTAACTGTATATTAAAACTTGAAAAGAGACCACAGATATGTCTCTTGTGAGTCAGACAGGAATTAGAAGATGTCAATTAAAGAGTCACATATAAGTTACAACAGGTCAGCTAAGGTGAATCATCTGTGAACTGGGGGGGTGGAGCAAGGAACTAAACCTTCTATTTAAGGGGTAAAAAACATTTCAGAGCTTTACTGGAAGGGCTCACCCAGATTTTGCTACAGTCTGCTGTAAGGTAAAGGTTAGTTTGCTTTTTATTTATTGTGTTTTGTATTACTTTATTGCCTTTTTGTATTTTGTATACTGTGGTTTATATTTTTTACACTGTGTTTTGCTTGTATTCGGCTTTTATCTGCATACTAAAACTCGAAAAGAGACCACAGCTCTGTCTCTTGTGAGCCAGACAGAAATAAGAAGAGATCAATTAAGGAGTCATACATATGTTACAACAGGTCGGCTAAGGTTAATCATCTGTGAACTGACGGGTGGAGCTAGGAACCAAACCTTCTATTTAAGAGATAAAATAAAACATTTCAGAGCTTTAGTGGAAAGGCTCACTCAGGTTTTGATACAGTTTGTCGTGAGAGAAAGGTCAGTTTCTTTCTTATTTGTTGTGTTTTGTATTACTTTTTTGCCTTTTTCTATTTTGTATACTGTGATTTGTTTTTTTTTTTATACCTTGTTTTACTTGTATTCTTCTTTTAACTGCATACTAAAAATTGAAAAGAGACCACAGCTCTGTCTCTTGTGAGTCAGACAGAAATTAGAAGAGGTCAATTAAGGAGTCAAACATAAGTACAAACAGCAAGGTACCTTCAATTTAATAAATAGTGCTTTCGTCTTGACAAATATCAAAACTTCATCAAAGTACAGTAAGTCAAAAGGCATTTTTAAAAAGAAATCACAGGATCTGACATCATGAATTCAATTAACATTTAAAGACACATTAGTAAATCACACACAAAAGACAAGAGAAATCTACAAAAATATGAGGCATATGTAACCATAATATCTCATGTTGAAAACATGTTGAAAGCATAAAGACTGTTAAATTAAAATTAATAAAACAACCAGGTTATGTCCTCACCTGTTATCTTAATAAAGCCTTTCATTTTAAAATGCATCCAATGGATGCAAGCTCATTTAATCCTGGCCAGCCAACCACTTTAAGGCAGAGAATCCAAAACAGCTCTTTTTACTCCAACCAAAGTTGCCAAGGACCACCACTACGATTTTTCATAACCTGTTCAAGTACTATAAATTTAAAACTATGGATAGTGAATTCCTGAATGTGATGGTATAGAGTATTTGTCAACTTTTTCTTTTTGATGTCATAACAATGTTCGTAAATGTGGGATCTTAATTTCCGCTCGGTCTTCCCGACATAAAAAGCCGGGCAGTCCTGGCACAAGGCTCCATACACAATGCCAGAGCTGTTACAGTTATGCTTCCCCTGAATACATAATACATAGCCATTTGAGCAAAACACCTCCAGTATTGATGAGAGAACAATAATTACAAAACCCACACCTAGACATAAACCATATTCTGTGTGCCTGGGGTTTTGGTTTCAATGGTCTCTCCATGAAACTTTTTAAGATTTTACCCTTCCTATAAACAATTGAAGGTGTGTCACTGATTTTTGGTCTAACAAGGTTGTCATCATTTAGGATTGCAAAATTTTTATAAAAAAATATATCTTATAACATGGGAATCCACCGAGAATGTAGTAATAAAAGATAATCTATAGTTGTAATTCCCAGACATAGAATCCCCCGTATTTCCAGATGATTGTATAATGTTGTTGCTCACCATTTGGGCACCCAAAATAGGATTGTAAAACACATGGGAATGTTTATTCACCACTTCCAGTTTGATGTCACCCACAAAATCAACAGGATAGTCTCTCCTTATAAACATTTTCTCGAGTAATACACATTCATTCAAAAAGTCCTCGAAGGTAGAGACCATTCGGGCAGCTCTCATCAACATCCATTTGATGTATTCTAAAATTAAAGGCTTTATTAAGATAACAGGTGAGGACATAACCTGGTTGTTTTATTAATTTTAATTTAACAGTATTTATGCTTTCAACATGTTTTTAACATGTGATATCATAATTGCATATGCCTCATATTTTTGTAGATTTCTCTTGTCTTTTGTGTGTAATTTAGTAAGGTGTCTTTAAATGTTAATTGAATGTTAATTGAATTCATGATGTCAGATCCTGTGTTTTTTTTTAAATGGCTTTTGACTTGTTGCACTTTGAGGAAGTTTTGATATTTGTCAAGACAAAAGCGCTATTTATTAAATTGAAGGTACCTTGCTCCTTGCTTTGGTGTTATTTTCATTTTTAAAGTGTATGTCATCAGTGATGTACAAAGTTTGTGGGTTATACACCATGGCTTCGGGCATTGTGTTGCCTTCATTGAATTTATTTTTGGATAATGATGTTCTGAGGAAATTTTAATATTTGTCAAGATGAAAGTGCTAACTATTTATTAAATTGAAGGTACCTTGCTCCTTGCTTTGGTGTTATTTTCATTTTTAAAGTGTTTGACTTCAGTGGTGTACATAAGTACAAACAGGTCAGCTAAGGTTAATCATCTGTGAAATCAGGGGGTGGAGCAAGGAACTAAACCTTCAATTTATGGGGTAAAATAAAACTTCTCAGAGCTTTACTGGAAAGGCTCACCCAGATTCTGCTACAGTTTGCTGTGATGGAAAGGTTAGTTTGATTTTTATCTTTTGTGTTTTGGGTTTTTTTACTCTGTGTTTTACTTGTATTCTGCTTTCAATAACATAGTCAAACTGAAAAAGAGACCACAGCTCTGTCTCTTGTGAGTCAGACAGAAATTAGAAAAGGTCAATGAAGGAGTCACACATATGTTACAAGAGGTCAGCTAAGGTTAATAATTTGTGAACTGAAGAAGTGGAGCTAGGAACTATACCTTCTCTTTAAGGTGTAAAATAAAACATTTCAGAGCTTTACTGTAAGGGCTCACCCAGATTCTGCTACAGTCTGCTGTGAGAAAAAGGTTAGTTTGCTTTTTATTGGTTGAGTTTTGTTTTACTTTATAGCCTTTTTCCATTTGGCATACTGTTTTTTGTTTTTTTTTTACACTGTGTTTTACTTGTATTGTGCTTTTAACTGCATACTAAAACTGGAAAAGAGACCAAAACTCTGTCTCTTGTGAGTCAGCCAGAAATTAAAAGATGTCAATTAAGGAGTTACATTATTTTAGAGCTTTACTGGAAATGCTCACCCAGATTCTGCTACAGTTTCCTGTCAGGCAAAGGTCAGATTTTTTTTTTATTTTTTGTGTTTTGTATTACTTTATTGTCTTTTTCTGTTTTGAATACTGTGATTTTTTACACTGTCTTTTACTTGTATTCTGGTTTTAATTGCATACTAAAATGTGAAAAGAGACCACAGCGCTATATCTTGTGAACCAGACAAAAATTAGAAGAGGTCTGTTAAGCAGTCACACATATGTTACAACAGGTCAGCTAAGGTTAATCATCTGTGAACTGAAAAGGTGGAGCTAGGAACTAAACCTTCTAATTAAAGTGCAAAATAAAACATTTCAGAGCTTTACTGGAAAGGCTCACCCAAATTGTGCTAAACTTTGCTGTGAGAAAAAGGTTAGTTTGCACTTTATTGGTTGTGTTTTGTATTACTTTATTGCATTTTTCTATTTTATGTACTGTTTTTGTTTGTTACACTGCGTTTTACTTTATTCTGCTTTTAACTGCATAATAACACTTCAAAAGAGACTGCAGCTTTGTCTCTTGTGAGTCAAACAGAATTTTGAAGACGTCAATTAAGGAGGCACACATAAGTTACAACAGGTCAGCTAAGGCTAATCATCTCTAAACTGAGGGGGTGGAGCTAGGATATAAACATTTTATTTATGGGGTAAAATAAAACATTTCAGAGCTTTACTGGAAGGTCTCACCCAGATTCTGCTACAGTTTGCTGTGAAGGAAAGGTTAGTTTGCTTTTTATTGATTGCATTTTGTATTACTTTATTGCCTTTTTTATTGTGTATACTGTGATTTGTTTTTTCACACTGTGTTTTACTTGTATTCTGCTATTAACTGTATGCTAAAACTTGAAAAAGTCAGACAGAAATTAGAAGAGGTCAGTTAAGGAGTCACACATAAGTTACAATACGTCAGCTAATGTAAATCATCTGTGAACTGAGACGGTGGAGCTAGGAACTAAACCTTCTGTTTAAGTGGTAAAATAAAACATTTCAGAGATACAGTGTAAAGGCTCACCCAGACTCTGCTACAGTTTGCTGTGAGGGAAAGTTTAGTTTGCTTTTTATTTGTTGTGTTTTATATTACTTTATTGCCTTTTTCGATTTTGTATACTGTGATTTATTTTTCACATTGTGTTTTATTTGTATTCTGCTTTTAACTGCATACTAAAACTTGAAAAGAGACCACAGCTCTGTCTCTTGTGAGTCAGACAGAAATTAGAAGAGGTCAGTTAAAGAGTCACACATAAGTTACAACAGGTCAGCTATGGTGAATCATCTGTGAACTGAGGAAGTGGAGCAAAGAACTAAACCTTCTATTTAAGGGGTAAAATAAAACATTTCAGAGCTTTACTGGTAGAGCTCACCTAGATTCTGCTACAGTTTGCTGTGAGGGAAAGGTTAGTTTACTTTTTATTTCTGGTGTTTTGTATTACTTTATTGCATTTTTTTCTATTTTGTATACATACTGTACTTTGTTTCTCTTACACTGTGTTTTACTTGTATTCTGCTTTTAACTGCATACTTAAACTTGAAAAGCGACCACAGCTCTGTATATAATGAGTCAGACTGAAATTAAAAGAGGTCAATTAAAGAGTCGCACATAAGTTACACCAGGTCAGCTTAGGTTAATCATCTAAGAACTGAGAGGGTGGAGCTAGGAACTAAACCTCCTGTTTAAGGTGTAAAATAAAACATTTCTGAGCTTTACTGGAAAGGATCACCCAGATTCTGTTACACTTTGCTGTGAGAGAACAGTTAATCTGCTTTTTATTTGTTGTGCTATTTATTACTTTATTGGCTTTTTTGTTTTGTATACTTTGATTTTTTCTTTTTACACTGTGTCTTACTTGTATTCTGCTTTTAACTGCATACTTAAACTTGAAAAGAGACCACAGCTCTGTCTCTTGTGAGTCAAACAGAAATTAAAAGAGGTCAATTAAGCAGTCACACATAAGTTACAACAGGTAAGCTAAGGTTAATCATATGTTAACTGAGGGGGTGGAGCTCTGAACTCAACCTTCTATTTAAGGGGTGAAATAAAACATTTCAGAGCTTTACTGGAAAGGCTCACCCAGATTCTGCTACAGTTTGCTGTGAGGAAAGGTTAGTTTGCTTTTTATTTGTTGTGTTTTGTATTACTTTATTGCCTTTTTCTATTTTGTATACTGTGATTTGTTTTTTACACTGTGTTTTACTTGTATTCTGCTTTTAACTGCATACTAAAATTTGAAAAGAGACCACAGCTCTGTCTCTTGTGAGTCAGACAGAAATTAGAAGAGGTCAATTAAGGAGTCACACATAAGTTACAATAGGTCAGCTAATGTTAATCATCTGTGAACTGAGGCGGTGGAGCTAGGAACTAAACCTTCTATTTAAGGGGTAAAATAAAACATTTCAGAGCTTTACTGGAAAGGCTCACCCAGATTCTGCTACAGTTTGCTGTGAGGGAAAGGTTAGTTTGCTTTTTATTTGTTGTGTTTTGTATTACTTTATTGCCTTTTTCTGTTTTGTATACTGTTTTTTACACTGTGTTTTACTTGTATTCTGCTTTTAACTGCATACTAAAACTTGAAAAGAGACCACAGCTCTGTCTCTTGTGAGTCAGACAGAAATTAGAAGATGTCAATTAAGGAGTCACACATAAGTTACAACAGGTCAGCTAAGGTTAATCATCTGTGAACTGAGGGGGTGGAGCTAGGAACTAAACCTTCTATTTAAGGGGTAAAATAAAACATTTCAGAGCTTTACTGGAAAGGCTCACCCAGATTCTGCTACAGTTTGCTGTGAGGGAAAGGTTAGTTTGCTTTTTATTTGTTGTGTTTTGTATTACTTTATTGCCTTTTTCTATTTTGTATACTATGATTTGTTTTTTACACTGTGTTTTACTTGTATTCTGCTTTTAACTGCATACTAAAACTTGAAAAGAGACCACAGCTCTGTCTCTTGTGAGTCAGACAGAAATTAGAAGAGGTCAATTAAGGAGTCACACATAAGTTACAACAGGTCAGCTAAGGTTAATCATCTGTGAACTGAGGGGTGGAGCTAGGAACTAAACCTTCTATTTAAGGTGTAAAATAAAACATTTCAGAGCTTTACTGGAAAGGCTCACCCAGATTCTGCTACAGTTTGCTGTGAGGGAAAGGTTAGTTTGCTTTTTATTTGTTGTGTTTTGTATTACTTTATTGCCTTTTTCTATTTTGTATACTGTGGCTTTTTTCTTTACACTGTGTTTTACTTGTATTCTGCTTTTAACTGCATACTAAAACTTGAAAAGAGACCACAGCTCTGTCTCTTGTGAGTCAGACAGAAATTAGAAGAGGTCAGTTAAGGAGTCACACATAAGTTACAACAGGTCAGCTAATGTTAATCATCTGTGAACTGAGGGGTTGAGCTAGACACTAAACCTTCCATTTAAGGGCTAAAATATTTTCAGAGCTTTACTGGAAAGGCTCACCTAGATTCTGCTACAGTTTCCTGTGAGGGAAAGGTTAGTTTGCTTTTTATTTGTTGTGCTTTGTAGTACGTTCTTGCCTTTTTCTATTTTGTATACTGTGATTTATTTTCTTTACACTGTGTTTTACTTGTATTCTGCTTTTAACTGCACACTAAAACTTGAAAAGAGACCACAGCTCTGTCTTTTGTGAGTCAGACAGAAATTAGAAGAGGTCAATTAAGGAGTCACACATAAGTTACAACAGGTCAGCTAAGGTTAATCATCTGTGAACTGAGAGGGTGGAGCTAGGATCTAAACCTTCTATTTAAGGGGTAAATAAAACATTTCAGAGCTTTACTGGACAGGCTCACCCAGATTCTGCTACAGTTTGCTCTGAGGGAAAGGTTAGGTTGTTTTTTATTTGTTGTGTTTTGTATTACTTTATTGCCTTTTTCTATTTTGTATACTGTGATTTGTTTTTTTTTACACTGTGTTTTACTTGTATTCTGCTTTTAACTGCATATTAAACTTGAAAAGAGACCACAGCTCTATCTCTTGTGAGTCAGACAGAAATTAGAAGAGGTCAATTAAGGAGTCACACATAAGTTACAACAGGTCAGCTAAGGTTAATCATCTGTGAACTGAAGGGGTGGAGCTAGAAATTAAACCTTCTATTTAAGGGGTAAAATAAAACATTTCAGAGCTTTACTGGAAAGGCTCACCCAGATTCTGCTACAGTTTGCTGTGAGGGAAAGGTTAGTTTGCTTTTTATTTGTTGTGTTTTGTATTACTTTATTGCCTTTTTCTATTTTGTATACTGTGATTTGTTTTTTACACTGTGTTTTACTTGTATTCTGCTTTTAACTGCATACTAAAACTTGAAAAGAGACCACAGCTCTGTCTCTTGTGAGTCAGACAGAAATTACAAGAGGTCAATTAAGGAGTCACACATAAGTTACAACAGGTCAGCTAATGTTAATCATCTGTGAACTGAGGCAGTGGAGCTAGGAACTAAACCTTCTATTTAAGGGGTAAAATAAAACATTTCAGAGCTTTACTGGAAAGGTTCACCCAGATTCTGCTACAGTTTGCTGTGAGGGAAAGGTTAGTTTGCTTTTTATTTGTTGTGTTTTGTATTACTTTATTGCCTTTTTCTATTTTGTATACTGTGATTTGTTCTTTTTTTACACTGTGTTTTACTTGCATTCTGCTTTGAACTGCATATTATATCTTGAAAAGAGAATACAGCTCTATCTCTTGTGAGTCCGGCAGAAATTAGAAGAGGTCAGTTAAGGAGTCACATATAAGCTACAACAGGTCAGCTAAGGTTAATCTTCTGTTAACTGAGGGGTGAAGCTAGCAACTAAACCCTCTATTTAAGGGTGAAATAAAACATTTCAGAGCTTTACTGGAAAAGCTCACCCAGATTCTGTTACAGTTTGCTGTGAGGGAAAGGTTAGTTTGCTTTTTATTTGTTGTGTTTTGTATTACAATATTGCCTTCTTCTATTTTGTATACCGTGATTTGCTTTCTTTACACTGTGTTTTACTTGTAGTCTGCTTTTAACTGCATACTTAAACTTGAAAAGCAACCACAGCTCTATCTATTGTGAGCTGAAAGAAATTAGAAGAGGTCATTTAATTAGTCACACATAAGTTACAATAGGTCAGCTAAGGTAAATCATCTGTGACCTGAAGGGGTGTAGCTAAGAACTAAACATTCTATTTAAGGGGTAATATAAAATATTTCAGAGCTTTACTGGAAAGGCTCACCCTGATCCTGCGACAGTTTGCAGTGAGGAAGATTAGTTTGCTTTTTATTTGTTGTGTTTTGTATTACTTTATTGCCTTTTTCTATTTTGTATACTGTGATTTGTTTTTTTTACACTGTGTTTTACTTGTATTCTGCTTTTAACTGCATACTAAAACTTGAAAAGAGACCACAGCTCTGTCTCTAGTTAGTCAGACAGAAAATAAAAGTGGTCAATTAAGCAGGCACACATACAACAGATCAGCTAATGTTAATCATTTGAGAACTAAGGGATGTAGCTCGTAACTAAACTTTTGATTTAAGGGATAAATTAAACATTTCAGAGCTTTACTGGAAAGGCTCACCCGAATTCTGCTACAGTTTGCATTGAGTGAAAGTTTAGTTTGCTTTTTATTTGTTATCCTTCATATTACTTTATTTCCTTTTTCTATTTTGTATACTTTTTGTTTTTTAAACTGTTTTATTTGTATTCTGCTTTTAAATGCATACTAAAATTTGAAAAGAAACCACAGCTCTGTTCTCTAGTGAGTCAGACAGAAATTAGAAGAGGTCAATTAAGGAGTCACATATAAGTTATAACAGGTCAGCTAAGGTTAATCATCTGTGAACTGAGGAGGTGGAGCTGGGAAGTAAATATTCTATTTAAGGGGTAAAATAAAATATTTCAGAGCTTTACTGGAAAGTCTCACCCAGATGCTGCTACAGTTTGCAGTGAGGGAAATGTTAGTTTGCTTTTTATTTGTTTTGTTTTGTATTACTTTATAGCCTTTTTCTATTTTATATACTATGATTTGTTTTTTACACTGTGTTTTACTTGTATTCTGCTTTTATTTGCATACTAAAACATGAAAAGAGACCAGAGCTCCGTCTCTTGTGAGTCAGCCAAAATTACAAGAGGTCAATTCAGAAGTCACACACAAGTTACAACAACGCAGCTAAGGTTAATCATCTGTGAACAGAGGGGGTGGAGCTAGGAACTATACCTTCTATTTTGAGGTAAAATAAAACGTTTCAGGGCTTTACTGGAAAGTCTCACCCAGATTCTGCTACAGTTTGTCGCAAGGGAAAGGTTAGTTTGCTTTTCATTTGTCGTGCTTTGTATTACTTTTTTGCCTTTTCTACTTTGTACACTGGGATTTGTTTTTTTTTACACTGTGTTTTACTTGTATTCTGCTTTTAACTGCATACTAAAACTTGAAAAGAGACCACAGCTCTGTCTCTTGTGAGTCAGGCAGAAATTAGAAGAGGTTAGTTAATGGGGCACAACAGGTCAGCTAAGGTGAATCATCTGTAAACTGAGGGGGCGGAGCAAATAAATAAACCTTCTATTTAAGTAGTAAAATAAAACATTTCGGAGCTTTAGTGAAAGGGCTCACCCAGATTATGCCTCAGTTTGCTGTGAGGAAAAGGTTAGTTTGATTTTTATTTCTGGTGTTTTTTATTACTTTATTGCATTTTTCTACTTTGTATACTGTGCATTGTTTCTCTTACACTGTGCTTTACTCGTATTCTGCTTTTAACTGCATACTTAAACTTGAAAAGAGACCACAGCTCTGTCTATAATGAGTCAGACCGAAATTATATGAAGTCAGTTTAGGAGTCACACATAAGTTACACCAGGTCAGCTTAGGTTAATCATCTGTGAACTGAGGGGGCAAAGCTAGGAACTAAACTTCCTGTTTAAGGGGTAAAAATAAAACATTTCTGAGCATTACTTAAAGGCTCACCCAGATTATGCTACAGTTTGCTGTGAGGGAAAGTTAAATTTTCTTTATTGTTGTGCTTTGTATTACTTTATAACATTTTTCTATTTTGAATACTGTGATTTGTTTTTTTTACACTCTGTTTTACTTGTATTCTGCTTTTATCTGCAAATTAAACTTGAACAGAGACCACAGCTCTATCTCTTGTGAGTCAGTTAGAAATTAGAAGAGGTCAATTACAGAGTCACACATAAGTTACAACAGGTCAGATAAAGTTAATCATCTGTGAACCAAGCGAAAAGTAGAAATTAAACTTGCTTTTTAAGGTGTAAAGTAAAACATTTCAGAGCTTTACTGGAAAGGCTCACCCATATTCTGCTACAGTTTGCTGTGCTTTGTATTACTTTATTGCTTTTTTCTATGTTGTATACTGTGATTTGTTTTTTACATTGTATTTTACTTGAATTCTGCTTTTAACTGCATACTGAACTTGAAATAAGACCACAGATATGTCTCTTTTGAGCACAACAGAAATTACGAAAGGTCAATTAAGATGCCATACATATGTTACAATAGGTCAGCTAAGGTTAATCATCTGTGAACTGAGGTTGTGGAGCTAGGAACTAAACCTTATATTTAAGGAGTAAAATAAAAAAATCAGAGCTTTACTGGAAAGGTTCACCGAGATTCTGCTACAGTTTCATGTGAGAGAAGGTTAGTTTGCTTTTTATTTCTTGTGTTTTGTATTACTTTATTTCCTTTTTCTATCTTGTATAATGTGATTTTTTTTACACTGTGTTTTACTTTTATTCTGCTTTTAACTGCATACTAAAACTTCAAAAGAAACTTCAGCTCTGTCTCTTGAGTGTCAGACAGAACTTTGAAAAGGTCAATTAAGGAGTCACATATAAGATATAACAGGTCAGCTAAGGTTAATCATCTCTAAACTGAGGGGGTGGAACTAGGATATAAACCTTCTGTTTAAGGGGTCAAATAAAACATTTCAGAGCTTTACTTGAAAAGCTCACCCAGATTCTGCTGCAGTTTTCTATGAGGGAAAGGTTAGTTTGCTTTTTCTTTGTTGTGTTTTGTATTGCTTTGTTGCCTTTTTTATTTTGTCTTCTGTGGTTTGTTTTGGGTTTTTTACATGATGTTTTACTTGTATTCTGCTTTTAACTGTATACTTAAACTTGAAAAGACATCATAGCCCTGTCTCTTGTGAGTCAGATAGAAATAAGAAGAGATCATTTAAGGAGTCACACATAAGTTACAACAGGTCAGCTATGGTTAATCATATGTGAACTGAAGGGGTGCAGCTAAGAACTAAACCTTCTATTTAAGGATAATATAAAACATTTCAGAGCTTTACTGGAAAGGCTCACCCTGATCCTGCTACAGTTTACAGTGAGGAAAAGGTTAGTTTCCTTTTTCTTTTTTCTGTTTGTTATTACTTTATTGCCTTTTTCTATTTTGTATGCTGTTTTTACACTGTGTTTTTCTTGTATTCTGCTTTTAACTGCATACTAAAACTTGAAAAGAGACCACATCTCTTCCTCTTGTGAGTCAGACAGAAATTAGAAGATGTCAATTAAAGAGTCACACATAAGTTACAACAGGTCAGCTAAGGTGAATCATCTGTGAACTGAGGGGGTGGAGCAATGAACTAAACTTCTATTTAAGAGGTAAAATAAAACTGTTCAGAGCTTTACTGGAAGGGCTCACCAAGATTCTGCTACAGTTTGCTGTGCGGGAAAAGTTAGTTTGCTTTTTATTTATTATGTTTTGTATTACTTTATTTCCTTTTTCTATTTTGTATACTGTGATTTGTGTTTTTTACACTGTTTTACTTGTATCCTGCTTTTAACTACATAGTAAAACCCAAAAAGAGACCAAAGCTCTGTCTCTTGTGAGTCAGAAATTAGAAGAGGTCAATTAAGGAGTCACACATATGCTACAACAGGTCAGCTAAGGTTAATCATCTGTAAACTGAGAGGGTGGAGCTATGTACTAAACCTTCTATTTAAAGGGTAAAATAAAACATTTCAGAGCTTTACTGGAAAGGCTCACCCGGATTCTGCTACAGTTTCCTATGAGGTAAAGGTTAGTTTGCTTTTTATATTTTGTGTTTTATATTACTTTATTGCATTTATCTATTTTCTGTACTGTGATTTGTTGTTTTTTTTCACTGTGTTTTACTTGTATTCTGCTTTTAACTGCACACTTTATCTTGAAAAGAGACCACAGCTCTCTCTCTTGTGAGTCAGACAGAAAATAGAAGAGGTCAATTAAGGAGTCACACATACGTTACAACAGGTCAGCTATAGTTAATCATCTGTGAACTAAGGGGGTGCAGCTGGGAAATAAACCTTCTATTTACAGGGTAAATGAAACATTCCAGAGCTTTACTGGAAAGGCTTACCCAGATTCTTCTACAGTTTGCTGTGAGGGAAAGTTTAATTTGCTTTTTATTTGTTGTGTTTTGAATTACTTTATTGAATTTTTCTATTTTGTATACTGTGATATTTTTATAAACTTTGCTTTACTTGTATTCTGCTTTTAACTGCATTCTAAATTTTGAAAATTGACCACAGCTCTTTCTCTTGAGATTCAGAAAGAAATTAGAAGAGGTCAATTAAGGAGTCATACAAAAGTACCAATAGGTCGGCTAAGGTTAATCATCTGTGAACTCAGGGGTGGAGCTAGGAACTAAACCTTTTTTTAAGTGGTAAAATAAAACATTTAATGCTTTACTGGAAAAGCTCACCCAGATTCTGCTACAATTTGCTGTGATGGAAAGGTTAGTTTGATTTTATTTTGTGTGTTTTGTATTACTTTATTGCCGTTTGCTGTTTTGTATACTTTTTTTACATTGTGTTTTACTTGGATTCTGCTTTTAACTGCATACTGAAACTTAAAAAGAGACCACAGATCTGTCCCTTAGGAGTCAGACAGAAATTAGAAAACGTCAATTAAGGTGTCATGCATATGTTACAACAGGTCAGCTAAGGTTAATCATCTGTGAAGTGAAGGGGTGGAGCTAGGAACTAAACCTTCTATTTCAGGAGTAAAATAAAACATTTCAGAGCTTTACTGGAAAGGCTCTCACAGATTCTATTACAGTTTACTGTGAGGGAAAGGTTAGTTTGCTTTTTATTTCTTGTGTTTTGTATTTTTTTATTTCCTTTTTCTATCTTGTATAATGTGATGTGTTCTTTACAGTGTGTTTTACTTCTATTCTTTTAATCGCATACTAAAACTTGAAAAGAGATCACAGCTCTGTCTCTTGTGAGACAGACAGAATTTAGAAAAGGTCAATGAAGGAGTCACACATATGTTACAACAGGTCAGCTAAGGTTAATCATCTGTGAACTGTGGTGGTGGAGCTAGGAACTGTACTTTCTCTTTAAGGTGTAAAATAAAACATTGCAGAGCTTTACTGGAAGGGCTCACCCAGATTCTGCTACAGTTTGCTGTGAGAGAAAGGTTAGTTTGCTTTTTGTTTGTTGTGTTTTGTTTTACTTTATTGCCTTTTTCTATTGTGTATATATTTTTTTCTTTTTTTACACTTTGTTTTTCTTGTATTCTGCTCTGTCTCTTGTGAGTCAGACAGAAATTACAAGAGGTCAATTAATGAGTCAAACATAAGTTACAACAGGTCAGCTAATGTTAATCATTTGTGAGCTGAGGGGGAGGAGCTAGGAGCTAAACCTTCTATTTAAGGGGTAAATTAAACATTTCAGAGCTTTACTGGAAAGGCTCACCCAGATTATGATACAGTTTGCTGTTAGGGAAAGTTTAATTTGCATTTTATTTGTTGTGCTTTGCATTACTTTATGGCTTTTTTCTATTTTGTATACTGTGATTTTTTTTCCACTGTGATTTACTTGTATTCTGCTTTTATCAACATACCAAAACTTGAAAAGAGACCACAGCTCTATCTCTTGTGAGTCAGCCAGAAATTAGAAGAGGTCAATTATGGAGTCACACATAAGTTACAACAGGTCAGACAAGGCTAATCATCTGTTACTGAGAGAGAGGAGGTAGAAATTAAACCTTCTATTTAGGTGTAAAGTAAAACATTTCAGAGCTTTACTGGAAAGGCTCACCCAGATTCTGCTACAGTTTGCTGTGAGGGAAAGGTCAGCTTGTTTTTTTATTTGTTGTGTTTTGTATTACTTTATTGCCTTTTTCTATTTTGTATACTGTCATTTGTTTTTTTTTTACACTGTCTTTTACTTGTATTCTGCTTTTAACTGCATAATGAACTCTAAAAGAGACCACACTTCTATCTCTTGTGCGTCAGACAGAAATTAGAAGAGTTCAAATAAGGAGTCATTCATAAGTTACAACATGTCAGCTAAGGTTAATCATCAGTGAACTGAAGGGGGTGGAGCTAGGAACTAAGCCTTCTATTTAAGGGGTAAATAAAACATTTCAGAGCTTTACTGGAAAGGCTTACCCAGATTCTGATACAGTCTGCTCTGAGGGAAAGGTTAGTTTGCTTTTTATTTGCTGTGTTTTGTGTTACTTTATTGACTTTTTCTATTTGTATACTGTGATTTGTTTTCTTTTTGCACTGTGTTTTACTTGTATTCTGCTTTTAACTGCATACTAAAACTTGAAAAGAGACCACAGCTCTGTCTCTTGTGAGTCAGAGAGAAATTAGAAGAGGTCAATTAAGGAGTCACACATAACTTAATACGTCAGCTAATGTTAATCATCTGTGAACTGAGACAGTGGAGCTAGGAACTAAACCTTCTGTTTAAGGGGTAAAAAAATACATTGCAGAGCTTTACTTGAAAAGCTCACCCAGGTTCTGCTACAGTTTGCTGTGAGGGAAATATTAGTTTGCTTTTTATTTGTTGTGTTTTGTATTGCTTTGTTGCCTTTTTCTTTTTTGTCTACTGTGATTTTTTTACACTGTGTTTTACTTGAAAACACACCATAGCTCTGTCTCTTGTGAGTCAGACAGAAATTAGAAGAGATTATTTAAGGTGTCACACATAAGTTACAACAGGTCAGCAAAGATTAAGCATCTGTGAACTGAGGGGGTACAGCTAATAACTAAACCTTCTATTTAAGTGTAAAATAAAACATTTCAGAGCTTTACTGGAAAAGCTCACCCAACTTTTGTTACAGTTTGCAGTGAGGGAAAGGTTAGTTTGCTTTTTCTTTCTTGTGTTTGTTAATACTTTATTGCCTTTTTCTATTTTGTATGCTTTTTTGTTTTTTTACACTGTGTTTTACTTGTATTCTGCATTTAACTGCATACTAAAACTTGAAAAGAGACCACAGCTCTCTCTCTTGTGTGTCAGACAGAAATTAGAAGAGGTCAATTTAGGAGTCACACATTTGTTACAACAGGTCAGCTAAGGTCAATTAAGGAGTCACACAAAAGTTACAACAGGTCTGCTAATGTTAATCATCTGTGAACTGAGGCGGTAGAGCTAGGAACTAAACCTTCTCTTTAAGGGGTAACATAAAACATTTCAGAGCTGTACTGGAAAGGCTCACCCAGATTCTGATACAGTTTGCTGTGAGGGAAAGGTTAGTTTGCTTTTTATTTGTTGTGTTTTGTATTACTTTATTGCTTTTTTCTATTTTATATACTGTGATTTGTTTTTTTTTACACTGTGTTTTACTTGTATTCTGCTTCTAACTGCATACTAAGAGTCGGAAAAAGACCACAGCTCTATCTCTTGTGAGTCAGAAAGAAATTAGAAGAGGTCAATTAAGGAGTCACACATAAGTTACAACAGGTCAGCTTAGATTATTCATCTGTGAACTGAGGGGTGAAGATAGGAACTAAATCTTCTATTTAAGGGGAAAAACATTTCAGAGATTTACTGGAAAGGCTGACCTGGATTCTGCTACAGTTTGCTATGAGATACAGGTTATTTCCTTTTTATTTGTTGTATTTTGTATTACTTTATTGCCTTTTCTATTTTGCATACTGTGATTTGTTTTTTTACATTGTGTTTTACTTGTATTCTGCTTTTAACTGCATACTAAAACTTGAAAAGAGACTACAGCTCTGTCTCTTTTGAGTCACACAAAAATTAGAAGAGGTTAATTAAGGAGTCACACAGAAGTTACAATATATCAGCTAAGGTTAGTCATCTGAGAACTGAGGTTGTAGAGATAAGAATGAAACCTTCTATTTAAAGGGTGAAATAAAACATTTCAGAGCTTTATTGGAAAGGCTCACCCAGATTCTGCTATAGTTTGCTGTGAGGGAAACATTAGTTTGCTTTTTATTTGTTGTGTTTTGTATTACTTTACTGCTTTTTTCTATTTTGTGTACTGTGGTTTGTTTTTTACACTGTGTTTTACTTGAATTCTGCTATTAACTGTATACTAAAACTTGGAAATAGACAACAGCTCTTTGTCTTGTGACTCAGAATTTAGATGGGGTCAGTTAAGGAGTCATACAGAGGTTACAAAAAAAACAGCTAAGGTTAATCATCTGTGAACTGAAAGGGTGGAGCTAGGAACTAAACCTTTTATTTAAGGGGTAAAATAAAACATTTCAGAGTTTTACTGGAAAGGCTTACCCAGATACTGCTACAGTTTACTGTGAGGGAAAGGTTACTTTGCTTTTTATTTGTTGTGTTTTGTATTACTTTATTGTCTTTTTCTATTTTGTATACTGTGCTTTGTTTTGATTTGTTTTTTTTTACACTGTGTTTAACTTCTATTCTGCTTTTAACTGCATACTTAAAACTTGAAAATAGACCACAGCTCTGTCTCTTGAGAGTCAGACAGAAATTCGAAGAAGTCAGTTAAGGAATCACAAATAAATTGCAACAGGTCAGCTATTGTTAATCATCTGTGAACTGAGTGGGTGCAGCTAGTAACTACACTTTCTTTCTAAGATGTAAAACAAAAATTTCACAGCTTTTTGGGAAAGGCTCACACAGATTCTGCTACAGTTTGCTGTGAGGGAAAGGTTACTTTGCTTTGCATTTGTTGTGTTTTATATTACTTTATTGGCTATTTCTATTTTGAATACTATGATTTGTTTTTTTAAACTGTGTTTTACTTGTATTCTGCTTTTACCTGCACATTAAAACTTGAAAAGAGACCACAGCTCTGTCTGTTGTTAGTCAGAAATTAGAATAGGTCAATTAAGGAGTCACACTTAAGTTACAACAGGTCAGCTAAGGTTAATCATCTGTGAACTGTGGGGGCGGAGCTAGGAACTAAACCATCTATTTAAGGAGTAAAATAAAACATTTCAGAGCTTTACTGGAAAAGCTGCCTAGATTCTGCTACAGTTTACTGTGAGGGAAAGGATAGTTTGCTTTTCATTTGTTGTGTTTTGTATTACATTATTGCCTTTTTCTATATTGTATACTGTAATTTGTTTTTTACACTGTGTTTTACTTGTATTCTGCTTTCAACTGCCTACTTAAACTTGAAAAGAGACCTCAGCTCTGTTTCTTGTGAGCCAGACAGAGAGCAGAAGGTGTCAATTAAGGAGTCATACATAAGTTACAACAGGTCAGCTAAGGTTAATAATCTGTAAACTGAGGGGGTGGAGCAATGAACTAATCATTCTATTTAAGGGGTAAAATAAAAGATTTTAGAGCTTTACTGGAAAAGCTCACCCAGATTCTGCTACAATTTGCTGTGAGGGAAAGTTTAGTTTGCTTTTTATGTGTTGTGTTTTGTATTACTTTACTGCTTTTTTCTATTTTGTGTACTGTGATTTGTTATTTTACACTGTGTTTTCCTTGTATTCTGCTATTAACTGCATATTAAAACATGAAAATAGACAACAGCTCTCTGTCTTGTGAGTCAGAAATTACAATAGGTCAGATTGGGAGTCACACATAAGTTACAACAGGTCAGCAAAGGATAATCATCTCTGTACTGGGGGATGCAGCTACTAACTAAGCATTTTATTAAAGGGGTAAAATAAAACATTTCAGAGCTTTACTGTAAAGGCTCACCCAGATTCTGCTACAGTTTGCTGTGAGGGAAAGTTTAGTTTGCTTTTTATGTGTTGTGTTTTGTATTACTTTACTGCTTTTTTTCTATTTTGTGTACTGTGATTTGTTTTTTACACTGTGTTTTACTTGTATTCTGCTATTCACTGCATATTAAAACATGAAAATAGACAAAACAGCTCTCTGTCTTGTGAGTCAGAAATTAGAAGAGGTCAGATTAGGAGTCACACAAAAGGTCAGCAAAGGATAATCATCTCTGTACTGGGGGGTGCAGCTACTTACTAAACCTTCTATTAAAGGGGTAAAATAAAACATTTCAGAGCTTTACTCTAAATGGTTACCCAGATTCTGCTACAGTTTGCTGTGAGGGAAAGGTTAGTTTGCTTTTTATTTGCTGTGTTTTGTATTATTTTATTGGCTTTTTATATTTTGAATACTGTGATTTGTTTTTTTTTACACTGTGTTTTACCTGTATTCTGCTTTTAACTGCATTCTAAAATGGGAAAATAGACCACAGATCTGTTTTTGTTAGTCAGAAATTAGAAAAGATCAATTAAGGAGTCACACAAAAGTTACAAAACATTAGCTAAGGGTAATCATATGTGAACTGAGGGGGTGGAGGTAGGACTTAAACTTTTATTTAAAATAAAACATTTCAGAGTTTTACTGGAAAAGCTCACCCAGATTCTGCTACAGTTTACTGTGAGGGAAGGGTTACTTTGCTTTTTATTTGTTGTGCCTTGCATTACTTTATTGTCTTTTTTCTATTTTGTATACTGTGATTTGTTTTTTGTTGTTGTTGTTTGTTTTTTGCACTGTGTTTTACTTGTTTTCTGCTTTTAACTGCCTAATTTAACTTAAAAATAGAACACAGGTCTGTCTCTTGTGAGTCAGACAGAAATTAGAATAGGTCAATAAAGGAGTCACACATAAGTTACAACAGAACAGCTAAGGTTAATCATCTCTGAACTGAGGAGGTGCAGCTAGTAACTAAACCTTCTATTTAAGGGGTAAAATGAAACAGTTCAGAGCTTTACTGTAAAGGCACACCCAGATTCTGCTTCATTTTCCTGTGAGGGAAAGGTTAGTTTGCTTTATATTTGTTGTATTTTGTTTTACTTTATTGCTCGTTTCTATTTTGTATACTGTGATTTGTTTTTTTTTTACACTGTGTTTTAAATGTATTCTGCTTTTAACTGCATACTAAAACTTGAAAAGAGACCACAGCTCCATCCCTTGTGAGTCAGCCAAAAATTACAAGAGGTCAATTTAGGAGTCACACATAAGTTACAACAAGGCAGCTAAGGTTAATCATCTGTGAACAGAGGAGGTGGAGCTAGGAACTAAACCTTCAATTGAGAGGTAAAATAAAACATTTCAGGGCTTTACTGGAAAGTCTCATCTAGATTCTGCTACAGTTTACTGTGAGGGAAAGGTTAGTTTGCTTTTCATTTGTCATGTTTTGTATTACTTTTTTGCCTTTTCTACTTTGTACACTGGGATTTGTTTTTTTTATACTGTGCTTTACTTGTATTCTGCTTTTAACTGCATGCTAAAACTTGAAAAAAGACAACAGCTCTGTATCTTGTGAGTCAGGCAGAAATTAGAAGAGGTCAGTTAAGGGGTCACAACAGGTCAGCTAAGGTGAATCATCTGTAAACTGAGGGGTGGAGCAAAGAAATAAACCTTCTATTTAAGTAGTAAAATAAAACATTTCAGAGTTTTACTGGAAGGGCTCACCCAGATTCTGCCTCAGTTTGCTGTGAGGAAAAGGTTAGTTTGCTTTTTATTTCTGGTGTTTTGTATTAATTTATTGCATTTTTCTATTTTGTCTACTGTGCTTTGCTTCTCTTACACTGTGTTTTACTTGTATTCTGCTTTTAACTGCATATGTAAACTTGAAAAGAGACTACAGCTCTGTCTATAATGAGTCAGACAGAAATTAGATGAGGTCAGTTTAGGAGTCACACATAAGTTACACCATGTCAGCTTAGGTTAATCATCTGTGAACTGAGGGGACTGAGCTAGGAACTAAACCTCCTGTTTAAGGGGTAAAATAAAACATTTCTAAGCTTTACTTAAAGGCTCACCCAGATTCTGCTACAGTTTGCTGTGAGACAAAAGGTTAGGTTGTTTTTTATTTTAACAAAATCCAAAAACTGCAACCAAACGAACTAAAAAACTTATTAAGTCGAAAACCTTCCACAGACCACTATGAGACAATGTTGATTTTTAGCGCTTTCATTCACCTTTATTTTTGTGAACTTCTTCAGAAAAAAAGGAGACTTCCCAAACTCCTCTTTTTATACATACAATCCAGGAAATGATGTCATCTAATTAAACATTCAACGTCAAATAATTATAAATACATATATAAACATGAAAAAATATATGTATGTATATATATATATATATATATATATATATATATATATATATATATATATATATATATATATATATTGATCAAGAATGATCATCTACTACTTCTGTATATTGTGTTAATTGATATAATGTACAAAACCTAATCTATAAAAAAAATCTATGTTATTCAATAGAAGTATAAACATGAATGTTTGAAAATGATATGTATGTTTAGTCATATACTAAAAACATCTCATTAAAATAGCAAGTCAACACTATTTATGCTGTTATTATCTAAATTCATGTAATCAAAATTCAACTCCAAAATTGAAACTAAAAATGATAAAAAAAATAAAACTAAAACACATAGGGGCGAAACCGATATTCATTCCACCCAAGGAACACACCCACCCACAACTACTGTGTGCTAAAATTTTTACCTATCAATTAAAAAACATTTTAAATTAATCATCTCATTAAGACCTAGTGGTTGGTCCACCCCAAACAAAAGCTGCCATAATGCTTCTCTTTGTTCTAGTCTATTATTTAAATCTCCACTAAATAATCCTTTCTGTCTATCTGGTCTAAAATGAAGAAGTTCGAATTCGAATAGATTAGGTTTTGTACATTATATCAATTAACACAATATACAGAAGTAGTAGATGATCATTCTTGATCAATATATATATATATATATATATATATATATATATATATATATATATATATATATATACATACATACATTTTTCATGTTTATATATGTATTTATAATTATTTAACGTTGAATGTTTAATTAGATGACATCATTTCCTGGCTTGTATGTATAAAAAGAGGAGTTTGGGAAGTCTCCTTTTTTTCTGAAGAAGTTCACAAAAATAAAGGTGAATGAAAGCGCTAAAAATCAACATTGTCTCATAGTGGTCTGTGGAAGGTTTTCGACTTAATACGTTTTTTAGTTGTTTTTTATTTGTTGTCCTTTGTATTACTTTATTGCCTTTTTCTGTTTTTAAACTTTGATTTTCTTTTTCTTTTTACACTGTGTTTACTTGTATTCTGCTTTTAACTGCATACTTAAACTTGAAAAGAGACCACAGCTCTGTCTCTTGTGAGTCAGATAGAAATTACAAGATGCCAGTTAAGGAGTCACACATAAGTTACAACAGGAAAGCTAATGTTATTCATCTGTGAACTGAAGGGGTGGAGCTAGGATCAAAACCTTCTATTTAAGGGGTAAATTAAACATTTCAGAGCTTTACTGGAAAGGGTCACCCAGATTCTGCTACAGTTTGCTCTGAGGGAAAGTTTAATTTTCTTTATTGTTGTGCTTTTTATTACTTTGTGGCTTTTTTCTATTTTGTATACTGTGATTTGTTTTTATTTTAACACTCTGTTTTACTTGTATTCTGCTTTTATCTGCAAATTAAACTTGAAAAGAGACCACAGCTCTATCTCTTGTGAGTGAGCCAGAAATTAGAAGAGGTCAATTAAAGAGTCACACATAAGTTACAACAGGTCAGATAAGGTTAATCATCTGTGAACTAAGCGAGAAGAGGTAGAAATTATACTTTCTTTTTAAGGTGTAAAGTAAAACATTTCAGAGCTTTACTGGAAATGCTCGCCCAGATTCTGCTACAGTTTGCTGTGAGAGAAAGGTCAGTTTGTTTTTTATTTGTTGTGTTTTGTATTACTTTATTGCCTTTTTCTATTTTGTATACTGTGGTTTGTTTTTTACACTGTATTTTACTTGTATTCTGCTTTTAACTGCATACTGAACTAGAAAAGAGAACACAGATCTGTCTCTTTTGAGTAAGACAGAAATTACAAAAGGTCAATTAAGGTGTCATACATATGTTACAACAGGTCAGCTAAGGTTAATCATCTGTGAACTGAGGTTGTGGAGCTAGGAACTAAACCTTATATTTAAGGAGTAAAATAAAAAAAATTCAGAGCTTTACTGGAAAGGTTTACCCAGATTCTGCTACAGTTTCATGTGAGAGAAAGGTTAGTTTGCCTTTTATTTCTTGTGTTTTGTATTACTTTATTTCCTTTTTCTATCTTGTATAATGTGATTTGTTTTTTTACACTGTGTTTTACTTGCATTCTCTTTTAACTGCATACTAAAACTTCAAAAGAGACTTCAGCTCTATCTTTTGTGTGTCAGACAGAACTTTGAAAAGGTCAATTAAGGAGTCACATATAAGGTACAACAGGTCAGCTAAGGTTAATCATCTCTAAACTGTGGGGGTGGAACTAGGATATAAACCTTCTGTTTAAGTGGTAAAATAAAACATTTTAGAGCTTTACTTGAAAAGCTCACCCAGATTCTGATGCAGTTTGCTGTGAGGGAAAGGTTAGTTTGCTTTTTATTTCTTGTGTTTTGTATTGCTTTGTGGCCTTTTTCTATTTTGTCTATGCTGATTTGTTTTGGGTTTTTTATATGATGTCTTACTTGTATTCTGCTTTTAACTGCATACTTAAACTTGAAAAGACATCATAGCTCTATCTCTTGTGAGTCGGATAGAAATTAGAAGAGATCATTTAAGGAGTCACACATAAGTTACAACAGGTCAGCTAAGGTTAATCATCTGTGAACTGAAGGGGTGCAGCTAAGAACTAAACATTCTATTTAAGGGGTAATATAAAATATTTCAGAGCTTTACTGGAAAGGCTCACCCTGATCCTGCGACAGTTTGCAGTGAGGGAAAGGTTAGTTTGCTTTTTCTTTCTTCTGTTTGTTATTACTTTATTGCCTTTTTCTATTTTGTATGCTGTTTTTTGTTTTTTATGCTGTGTTTTACTTGTATTCTGCTTTTAACTGCATACTAAAACTTGAAAAGAGACCACAGCTCTGTCTCTAGTTAGTCAGACAGAAAATAAAAGTGGTCAATTAAGGAGTCACACATACAACAGATCAGTTAATGTTAATCATTTGAGAACTAAGGGATGCACCTCATAACTAAACCTTTGATTTAAGGGATAAATTAAACATTTCAGAGCTTTAGTGGAAAGGCTCACCCCAATTCTGCTACAGTTTGCATTGAGTGAATGTTTAGTTTGCTTTTTATTTGTTATGCTTCATATTACTTTATTGCCTTTTTCTATTTTGTATACTATTTGTTTTTTAAACTGTGTTTTATTTGTATTCTGCTTTTAAATGCATACTAAAATTTGAAAAGAGACCACAACTCTGTTCTCTTGTGAGTCAGACAGAAATTAGAAGAGGTCAATTAAGGAGTCATATATACGTTATAACAGGTCAGCTAAGGTTAATCATCTGTGAACTGAGGAGGTGGAGCTGGGAAGTAAATCTTCTATGTAAGGGGTAAAATAAAATATTTCAGGGCTTTACTGGAAAGTCTCACCCAGATGCTGCTACAGTTTGCAGTGAGGGAAATGTTAGTTTGCTTTTTATTTGTTTTGTTTTGTATTACTTTATAGCCTTTTTCTATTTTATATACTATGATTTGTTTTTTACACTGTGTTTTACTTGTATTCTGCTTTTATTTGCATACTAAAACATGAAAAGAGACCACAGCTCGGTCTCTTGTGAGTCAGCCAAAAATTACAAGAGGTCAATTCAGGAGTCACACATCAGTTACAACAAGGCAGCTAAGGTTAATCATCTGTGAACAGAGGGGGTGGAGCTAGGAACTATACCTTCTATTTTGAGATAAAACATTTCAGGGCTTTACTGGAAAGTCTCACCAAGATTCTGCTACAGTTTGTTGCGAGGGAAAGGTTAGTTTGCTTTTCATTTGTCGTGCTTTGTATTACTTTTTTGCCTTTTCTACTTTGTACACCGAGATTTGTTTTTTTTTATACTGTGTTTTACTTGTATTCTGCTTTTAACTGCATACTAAAACTTGAAAAGAGACCACAGCTCTGTCTCTTGTGAGTCAGACAGAAATTAGAAGAGGTTAGTTAATGGGTCACAACAGGTCAGCTAAGGTGAATCATCTGTAAACTGAGGGAGTGGAGCAAATAAATAAACCTTCAATTTAAGTAGTAAAATAAAACATTTCAGAGATTTACTGGAAGGGCTCACCCAGATTATGCCTCAGTTTGCTGTGAGGAAAAGGTTAGTTTGATTTTTATTTCTGGTGTTTTGTATTACTTTATTGCATTTTTCTATTTTGTATACTGTGCTTTGTTTCTCTTACACTGTGTTTTACTCGTATTCTGCTTTTAACTGCATAATTAAACTTGAAAAGAGACCACAGCTCTATCTCTTGTGAGTCAGCCAGACATTAGAAGAGGTCAATTAAAGAGTCACACATAAGTTACAACAGGTCAGATTAGGTTAATCATCTGTGAACTAAGCGAAAAGTAGAAATTAAACTTTCTTTTTAAGGTGTAAAGTAAAACATTTCAGAGATTTACTGGAAAGGCTCACTCATATTCTGCTACAGTTTGCTGTGCTTTGTATTACTTTATTGCCTTTTTCTATTTTGTATTCTGTGATTTGTTTTTTACACTGTATTTTACTTGTATTCTGCTTTTAACTGCATACTGAACTTGAAATAAGACCACAGATCTCTCTCTTTTGAGTACGACAGAAATTACAAAAGGTCAATTAAGGTGCCATACATATGTTACAATAGGTCAGCTAAGGTTAATCATCTGTGAACTGAGGTTGTGGAGCTAGGAAGTAAACCTTAAATTTAAGGAGTAAAATAAAAAAAATAGAGCTTTACTGGAAAGGTTCACCCAGATTCTGCTACAGTTTCATGTGAGAGAAGGTTAGTTTGCTTTTTAATTCTTGTGTTTTGTATTACTTTATTTCCTTTTTCTATCTTGTATAATGTGATTTGTTTTTTACACTGTGTTTTACTTGTATTTTTCTTTTAACTGCATACTAAAACTTCAAAAGAGACTTCAGCTCTCTCTCTTGTGTGTCAGACAGAACTTTGAAAAGGTCAATTAAGGAGTCACATATAAGATACAACAGGTCAGCTAAGGTTAATCATCTCTAAACTGAGGGGGTGGAACTAGGATATAAACCTTCTGTTTAAGGGGTCAAATAAAACATTTCAGAGCTTTATTTGAAAAGCTCACCCAGATTCTGCTGCAGTTTGCTGTGAGGGAAAGGTTAGTTTGCTTTTTATTTGTTGTGTTTTGTATTGCTTTGTTGCCTTTTTTATTTTGTCTTCTGTGATTTGTTTTGGTTTTTTTACATGATGTTTTACTTGTATTCTGCTTTTAACTGCATACTTAAACTTGAAAAGACATCATAGCTCTGTCTCTTGTGAGTCAGATAGAAATTAGAAGAGATCATTTAAGGAGTCACACATAAGTTACAACAGGTCAGCTAAGATTAATCATCTGTGAACTGAAGGAGTGCAGCTAAGAACTAAACCTTATATGTAAGGGGTAATATAAAACATTTCAGAGCTTTACTGGAAAGGCTCACCCTGATCCTGCTACAGTTTGCAGTGAGGAAAAGGTTAGTTTCATTTTTCTTTTTTCTGTTTGTTATAACTGTATTGCCTTTTTCTATTTTGTATGCTGTTTTTTACACTGTGTGTTTCTTGTATTCTGCTTTTAACTGCATACTAAAACTTGAAGAGAGACCACAGCTCTGTCTCTTGTGAGTCAGACAGAAATTAGAAGAGGTCATTTTAGGAGTCATACATTTGTTACAAAAGGTCAGCTAAGGTTAATCATCTGTGAACTGAGGAGGTGGAGCTAGGAACTAAACCTTATATTGAGGGGCAAAATAAAAGATTTCAGAGCTTTAATGGAAAGTCTCACCAGATTCTGCTACAGTTTGCTGTGAGGGAAAGGTTACTTTGCTTTTTATTTGATGTGTTTTGTATTACTTTTTTGAATTTTTCTAATTTGTATACTGTGATTTGTTTTCTTACACTGTGTTTTACTTATATTCTTTTACCTGCATAGAAGCCATGGCTGCAATAGGTGTAAGTTCATTTCTAAGATACATGAATTTCATCATCCTACTATGAACTACATCTTTTGACCAAGGGTTTTTGCTAATTGCTGTACAAAGAACCTTATCTATCTTGCGGCATGTAAGAAATGTCAAGCCTTCTATGTTGGGCTTACTAAAAGATGTTTGAAGGATAGGATATATGGCCATTTATATGATATACAGAGAAAAAATGAATTGAATGCTTTAGCGAAACATATATTAGAATATCTTTCACATCAGTTTGACTTTAGAGTCCTAGAAATAATTATAAGTAATAAAAGAGGTGGTGATAATGTGTTGTTTTTAAATAACAAAGAACTGAAATGGATTCTAAGATTGGCTGCCCATATACCCCCTGGCATCAATAGCCAGATTTCTATCAAACCTGTTCTGGAAGCTAGATAAGCTATATATATATCACTGTATCCTTTCATTTTAGTATTTATTTATTACTCAAATGTGTTTCTATATATATAATTGTACATATCTCTATGTCTTTAGTTTAAATATATACATTCATAGTCATTCTGAATTCATTCAGAAACCATTTTTAAAAATTTTTCAATACTTCATTTTGTATTTTCACACATATTTTTATATACATTTTTATAAATAAATATTTCATATATATATTTTCACCATATCAGTTTAGAATATATTTCACTTGAGCTATGGCCCTGCATTTAGTAGGTCTATGCATTTAACTAACTTACATGACTCTGTTACATAGCTAGGTATAGATATTTATATATTCCTATACTACATTAGTTTGATATTATAAAGTTACACACCACTTCAAATAATACATAAATTGGTTGTTTCACACTATTTACTTATTTATTCACATTTGTTTATTTATTTATTTATTTATCTATATATTTTTATAACAATAATAAATATATATTTCTATAACAACAACTTTATTATATTAAATTTTTAGAATTTTATTAATATCATGTCATTGCTTTTTTGCACAGAACATCCAATGTTTAATATTTATTTATTTACTTATTTGGTAAGCATTTTGTCCTAATTACGCTCATATATATATCTTTAAACAATATATAACACAGTAATGCTTGACTTTGAATGACACTGTATAAATATAAGGTCTATTGGAAATGCCTGATTATTTTAACTTCTTTTATTTGGTCTAATTGATTAATTGTTTAATGAAGTAATTAATTATCTTAATTTTGGCGCCTTTTTACTATGTTATGCTATATAAATGGAAGTTTTAAATGCTTGTATATTGTCTGATGAAGCGTAGTAGTTGCTTTCTGTGAGCCACATCCAAATAAATGTTCTTTCTCGTTTAATCCATCCTGGTCTACGGTCAATTTTGTGTTGAAAACTGATGCTGATTTATCTCATTTTGGTGGAATTGGACTTTTTGTTAAATATTTTAACTGCTTTGTGGTGAGAGAACCTGGTCTCTACTGCCTTTTACCTGCATACTAAAACTTGAAAAGAGACCACATCTCTACCTCTTGTGAGTCAGACAGAAATTAGTAGATGTCAATTAAAGAGTCACACATAAGTTACAACAGGTCAGCTAAGGTGAATCATCTGTGATCTGAGGGGGTGGAGCAATGAACTAAACTTCTATTTAAGAGGTAAAATAAACCCTTTCAGAGCTTTACTGGAAGAGCTCACCAAGATTCTGATACAGTTTGCTGTGCGGGAAAAGTTAGTTTGCTTTTTACTTATTATGTTTTGTATTACTTTATTTCCTTTTTCTATTTTGTATACTGTGATTTGTGTTTTTTACACTGTTTTACTTGTATCCTGCTTTTAACTACATAATAAAACTCGAAAAGAGACCAAAGCTCTGTCTCTTGTGAGTCAGAAATTAGAAGAGGTCAATTATGGAGTCACACATATGTTACAACAGGTCAGCTAAGGTTATTCATCTGTAAACTGAGGGGGTGGAGCTATGTACTAAACCTTCTGTTTAAAAGGTAAAATAAAACATTTCTGAACTTTACTGGAAAGGCTCACCCGGATTCTGCTACAGTTTCCTATGAGGTAAAGGTTAGTTTGCTTTTTATTTTTTGTGTTTTATATTACTTTATTGCATTTTTCTATTTTCTCTACTGTGATTTGTTGTTTTTTTACACTGTGTTTTACTTGTCTTCTGCTTTTAACTGCACACTTTATCTTGAAAAGAGACCACAGCTCTCGTTCTTGTGAGTCAGACAGAAAATAGAAGAGGTCAATTAAGGAGTCACACATACGTTACAACAGGGCAGCTATAGTTAATCATCTGTGAACTAAGGGGGTGCAGCTAGGAAATAAACCTTCTATTTACAGGGTAAATGAAACATTCCAGAGCTTTACTGGAAAGGCTTACGCACATTCTTCTACAGTTTGCTGTGAGGGAAAGTTTAGTTTGCTTTTTATTTGCTGTGTTTTGAATTACCTTATTGCATTTTTCTATTTTGGATACTGTGATATTTTTATAAACTTTGATTTACTTGTATTCTGCTTATAACTGCATTCTAAAATTTGAAAAGTGACCACAACTCTTTCTCTTGAGAGTCAGAAAGAAATTAGAAGAGGTCAATTAAGGAGTCATGCAAAAGTACCAATAGGTCAGCTAAGGTTAATCATCTGTGAACTCAGGGGTGGAGCTAGGAACTAAACCTTTTCTTTAAGGGCTAAAATAAAACATTTAATGCTTTACTGGAAAAGCTCACCCAGATTCTGCTACAATTTGCTCTGATGGAAAGGTTAGTTTGATTTTATTTTGTGTGTTTTGTATTACTCTATTGCCTTTTGCTGTTTTGCATACTTTTTTACGTTGTGTTTTACTTGTATTCTGCTTTTAACTGCATACTGAAACTTAAAAAGAGACCACAGATCTGTCCCTTGGGAGTCAGACAGAAATTAGAAAACGTCAATTAAGGTGTCATACATATGTTACAACAGGTCAGCTAAGGTTAATCATCTGTGAAGTGAAGGGGTGGAGCTAGGAACTAAACCTTCTATTTCAGGAGTAAAATAAAACATTTCAGAGCTTTACTGGAAAGGCTCTCACAGATTCAATTACAGTTTACTGTGAGGGAAAGGTTAGTTTGCTTTTTATTTCTTGTGTTTTGTATTTTTTTATTTTCTTTTTCTATCTTGTATAATGTGATGTGTTCGTTACACTGTGTTTTACTTCTATTCCTTTAATTGCATACTAAAACTTGAAAAGAGTTCACAGCTCTGTCTCTTGTGAGACAGACAGAATTTAGAAAAGGTCAATGAAGGAGTCACACATATGTTACAACAGGTCAGATAAGGTTAATCATCTGTGAACTGAGGTGGTGGAGCTAGGAACTGTACCTTCTCTTTAAGGTGTAAAATTAAATATTGCAGAGCTTTACTGGAAGGGCTCACCCAGATTCTGCTACAGTTTGCTGTGAGAGAAAGGTTAGTTTGCTTTTTGTTTGTTGTGTTTTGTTTTACTTTATTGCCTTTTTCTATTGTGTATAATTTTTTTTTCTTTTTTTACACTTTGTTTTCTTGTATTCTGCTCTGTCTCTTGTGAGTCAGACAGAAATTACAAGAGGTCAATTAATGAGTCAAACATAAGTTACAACAGGTCAGCTAATGTTAATCATTTGTGAACTGAGGTGGAGGAGCTCGGAGCTAAGCCTTCTATTTAAGGGGTAAATTAAACATTTCAGAGCTTTACTGGAAAGGCTCACCCAGATTCTGATACAGTTTGCTGTTAGGGAAAGTTTAATTTGCATTTTATTTGTTGTGCTTTGCATTGCTTTATGGCTTTTTTCTATTTTGTATACTGTGATTTTTTTCCACTATGTTTTACTTGTATTCTGCTTTTATTAACATACCAAAACTTGAAAAGAGACCACAGCTCTATCTCTTGTGAGTCAGCCAGAAATTAGAAGAGGTCAATTATGGAGTCACACATAAGTTACAACAGGTCAGATAAGGTTAATCATCTGTTACTGAGAAAGAGGAGGTAGAAATTAAACCTTCTATTTAGGTGTAAAGTAAAACATTTCAGAGCTTTACTGGAAATGCTAACCCAGATTCTGCTACAGTTTGCTGTGAGGGAAAGGTCAGCTTGTTTTTTTATTTGTTGTGTTTTGTATTACTTTATTGCCTTTTTCTATTTTGTATACTGTCATTTGTTTTTTTACACTGTCTTTTACTTGTATTCTGCTTTTAACTGCATAATGAACTCTAAAAGAGACAATACCTCTATCTCTTTTGCATCAGGCAGAAATTAGAAGAGTTCAAATAAGGAGTCATTCATAAGTTACAACATGTCAGCTAAGGTTAATCATCAGTGAACTGAAGGGGGTGGAGCTAAGAACTAAGCCTTCTATTTAAGGGGTAAATAAAACATTTCAGAGCTTTACTGGAAAGGCTTACCCAGATTCTGATACAGTTTGCTCTGAAGGAAAGGTTAGTTTGCTTTTTATTTGCTGTGTTTTGTGTTACTTTATTGGCTTTTTCTATTTTGTATACTGTGATTTGTTTTCTTTTTGCACTGTGTTTTACTTGTATTCTGCTTTTAACTGCATACTAAAACTTGAAAAGAGACCACAGCTCTGTCTCTTGTGAGTCAGAGAGAAATTAGAAGAGGTCAATTAAGGAGTCACACATAAGTTACAACAGGTCAGCAAAGGTTAAGCATCTGTGAACTGAGGGGGTACAGCTAATAACTAAATCTTCTATTTAAGTGTAAAATAAAACATTTCAGAGCTTTACTGGAAAGGCTCACCCAGATTTTGTTACAGTTTGCAGTGAAAGAAAGGTTAGTTTGCTTTTTCTTTCTTGTGTTTGTTATTACTTTATTGCCTTTTTCTATTGTGTATGCTATTTTTGTTTTTTTTACACTGTGTTTTACTTGTATTCTGCATTTAACTGCATACCAAAACTTGAAAAGAGACCATAGCTCTGTTACTTGTGAGTCAGACAGAAATCCGAAGAGGTCAATTAAGGAGTCAAACATTTGTTACAACAGGTCAGCTAAGGTCAATTAAGGAGCCACACAAAAGTTACAACAGGTCTGCTAATGTTAATCATCTGTGAACTGAGGTGGTAGAGCTAGGAACTAAACCTTCTGTTTAAGCAGTAAAATAAAACATTTCAGAGCTGTACTGGAAAGGCTCACCCAGATTCTGATACAGTTTGCTGTGAGGGAAAGGTTAGTTTGCTTTTTATTTGTTGTGTTTTGTATTACTTTATTGCTTTTTTTCTATTTTATATACAGTGATTTGTTTTTTTACACTGTGTTTTACTTGTATTCTGCTTCTAACTGCATACTAAGAGTCGAAAAAAGACCACAGCTCTATCTCTTGTGAGTCAGAAAGAAATTAGAAGAGGTCAACTAAGGAGTCACACATAAGTTACAACAGGTCAGCTTAGGTTATTCATCTGTGAACTGAGGGGTGAAGATAGGAACTAAATCTTCTATTTAAGGGGTAAAAAACATTTCAGAGATTTACTGGAAAGGCTGACCTGGATTCTGCTACAGTTTGGTATGAGGTAAAGGTTATTTCCTTTTTATTTGTTGTATTTTGTATTACTTTACTGCCTTTTCTATTTTGCATACTGTGATTTGTTTTTTTACACTGTGTTTTACTTGTATTCTACTTTTAACTGCATACCAAAACTTGAAAAGAGACCATAGCTCTGTTTCTTGTGAGTCAGACAGAAATCCGAAGAGGTCAATTAAGGAGTCACACATTTGTTACAACAGGTCAGCTAAGGTCAATTAAGGAGCCACACAAAAGTTACAACAGGTCTGCTAATGTTAATCATCTGTGAACTGAGGTGGTAGAGCTAGGAACTAAACCTTCTGTTTAAGCAGTAAAATAAAACATTTCAGAGCTGTACTGGAAAGGCTCACCCAGATTCTGATACAGTTTGCTGTGAGGGAAAGGTTAGTTTGCTTTTTATTTGTTGTGTTTTGTATTACTTTATTGCTTTTTTTCTATTTTATATACTGTGATTTGTTTTTTTACACTGTGTTTTACTTGTATTCTGCTTCTAACTGCATACTAAGAGTCGAAAAAAGACCACAGCTCTATCTCTTGTGAGTCAGAAAGAAATTAGAAGAGGTCAGCTAAGGAGTCACACATAAGTTACAACAGGTCAGCTTAGGTTATTCATCTGTGAACTGAGGGGTGAAGATAGGAACTAAATCTTCGATTTAAGGGGTAAAAAAACATTTCAGAGATTTACTGGAAAGGCTGACCTGGATTCTGCTACAGTTTGCTATGAGGTAAAGGTTATTTCCTTTTTATTTGTTGTATTTTGTATTACTTTACTGCCTTTTCTATTTTGCATACTGTGATTTGTTTTTTTACACTGTGTTTTACTTGTATTCTACTTTTAGCTGCATACTAAAACGTGAAAAGAGACTACAGCTCTGTCTCTTTTGAGTCACACAAAAATTAAAAGAGATTAATTAAGGAGTCACACAGAAGTTACAATATATCAGCTAAGGTTAGTCATCTGAGAACTGAGGTGGTGGAGCTAAGAACTAAACCTTCTATTTAAGGGGTGAAATAAAACATTTCAGAGCTTTATTGGAAAGGCTCACCCAGATTCTGCTACAGTTTGCTGTGAGGGAAACATTAGTTTGCTTTTTATTTGTTGTGTTTTGTATTACTTTACTGCTTTTTTCTATTTTGTGTACTGTGGTTTGTTTTTTACACTGTGTTTTACTTGAATTCTGCTATTAACTGTATACTAAAAGTTGAAAATAGACAACAGCTCTTTGTCTTGTGACTCAGAATTTAGATGAGGTCAGTTAAGGAGTCACACATAAGTTACAAAAAATCAGCTAAGGTTAATCATCTGTGAACTGAAAGGGTGGAGCTAGGAACTAAACCTTTTATTTAAGGGGTAAAATAACACATTTCAGAGCTTTACTGGAAAGGCTTACCCAGGTACTGCTACAGTTTACTGTGAGGGAAAGGTTAGTTTACTTTTTATTTGTTGTGTTTTGTATTACTTTATTGTCTTTTTTCTATTTTGTGTACTGTGGTTTGTTTTTTTACACTGTGTTTAACTTGTATTCTGCTTTTAACTGCATACTTAAAACTTGAAAATAGACCACAGCTCTGTCTCTTGAGAGTCAGACAGAAATTCGAAGAAGTCAGTTAAGGAATCACAAATAAATTAGAACAGGTCAGCTATTGTTAATCATCTGTGAACTGAGTGGGTGCAGCTAGTAACTACACTTTCTTTCTAAGATGTAAAATAAAACTTTCACAGCTTTTTGGGAAAGGCTCACCCAGATTCTGCTATAGTTTGCTGTGAGGGAAATGTTACTTTGCTTTGTATTTGCTACTTTATTGGCTATTTCTATTTTGAATACTATGATTTGTTTTTGTAAACTGCATTTTACTTGTATTCTGCTTTTAACTGCATATTAAAACTTGAAAAGAGACCACAGCTCTGTCTGTTGTTAGTCAGAAATTAGAATAGGTCAATTAAGGAGTCACACTTAAGTTACAACAGGTCAGCTAAGGTTAATCATCTGTGAACTGTGGGGGTGGAGCTAGGAACTAATCCATCCATTTAAGGAGTAAAATAAAACATTTCAGAGCTTTACTGGAAAAGCTGCCTAGATTCTGTTACAGTTTACTGTGAGGGAAAGGATAGTTTGCTTTTCATTTGTTGTGTTTTGTATTACATTATTGCCTTTTTCTATATTGTATACTGTAATTTGTTTTTTACACTGTGTTTTACTTGTATTCTGCTTTCAACTGCCTACTTAAACTTGAAAGACCTCAGCTCTGTCTCTTGTGAGCCAGACAGAGAGCAGAAGGTGTCAATTAAGGAGTCATACATAAGTTACAACAGGTCAGCTGAGGTTAATAATCTGTGAACTGATGGGGTGGAGCAAGGAACTAATCATTCTATTTAAGGGGTAAAATAAAATATTTTAGAGCTTTACTAGAAAAGCTCACCCAGATTCTGCTACAATTTGCTGTGAGGGAAAGTTTAGTTTGTTTTTTATGTGTTGTGTTTTGTATTACTTTACTGCTTTTTTCTATTTTGTGTACTGTGATTTGTTATTTTACACTGTGTTTTACTTGTATTCTGCTATTAACTGCATATTAAAACATGAAAATAGACAACAGCTCTCTGTCTTGTGAGTCAGAAATTACAATAGGTCAGATTAGGAGTCACACATAAGTTACAACAGGTCAGCAAATGACAATCATCTCTGTACTGGGGGATGCAGCTACTAACTAAACCTTTTATTAAAGGGGTAAAATAAAACATTTCAGAGCTTTACTGTAAAGGCTCACCCAGATTCTGCTACAGTTTGCTGTGAGGCAAAGTTTAGTTTGCTTTTTATGTGTTGTGTTTTGTATTACTTTACTGCTTTTTTTCTATTTTGTGTACTGTGATTTGTTTTTTACACTGTGTTTTACTTGTATTCTGCTATTAACTGCATATTAAAACATGAAAATAGACAAAACAGCTCTCTGTCTTGTGAGTCAGAAATTAGAAGAGGTCAGATTAGGAGTCACACATAAGTTACAAAAGGTCAGCAAAGGATAGTCATCTCTGTACTGGGGGATGCAACTACTTACTAAACCTTCTATTAAAGGGGTAAAATAAAACATTTCAGAGCTTTACTCTAAAGGCTCACCCGGATTCTGCTACAGTTTGCTGTGAGGGAAAGGTTAGTTTGCTTTTTATTTGCTGTGTTTTGTATTATTTTATTGGCTTTTTCTATTTTGAATACTGTGATTTGTTTTTTTACACTGTGTTTTACCTGTATTTTGCTTTTAACTGCATACTAAAATGTGAAAATAGACCACAGATCTGTTTTTTGTTAGTCAGAAATTAGAAAAGATCAATTAAGGAGTCACACAAAAGTTACAAAACATCAGCTAAGGGTAATCATCTGTGAACTGAGGGGGTGGAGCTAGGACTTAAACCTTTTATTTAAAATAAAACATTTCAGAGTTTTACTGGAAAAGCTCACCCAGATTCTGCTACAGTTTACTGTGAGGGAAGGGTTACTTTGCTTTTTATTTGTTGTGCCTTGTATTACTTTATTGTCTTTTTTTCTATTTTGTATAGTGTGATTTGTTTTTTTTTTTGTTTGTTTTTTTTGTTTTTTGCGCTGTGTTTTACTTGTTTTCTGCTTTTAACTGTCTAATTAAACTTGAAAATAGAACACAGGTCTGTCTCTTGTGAGTCAGACAGAAATTAGAATAGGTCAATAAAGGAGTCACACATAAGTTACAACAGAACAGCTAAGGTTAATCATCTCTGAACTGAGGAGGTGCAGCTAGTAACTAAACCTTCTATTTAAGGGGTAAAATGAAACATTTCAGAGCTTTACTGTAAAGGCTCACCCGGATTCTGCTTCATTTTCCTGTGAGGGAAAGGTTAGTTTGCTTTATATTTGTTGTATTTTGTTTTACTTTATTGCTCGTTTCTATTTTGTATACTGTGATTTGTTTTTTTACACTGTGTTTTAAATGTATTCTGCTTTTAACTGCATTCTAAAACTTGAAAAGAGACCACAGCTCTGTCTCTTGTGAGTCACACAAAAATTAAAAGAGTTTAATTAAGGAATCACATTGAAGTTACAATAGATCAGCTAAGGTTAATCATCTGTGAACTGAGGTGGTAGAGCTAAAAAGTAAACCTTGCATTTAAGGGGTAAAAGAAAATATTTCAGAGCTTTAGTGGAAAGGCTCATCCAGATTCTACTACAGTTTATTATGAGGGAAAGATTAGTTTGCTTTTTATTTCTTGTGTCTTGTATTACTTTATTGTCTCTTTTTCTATTTTGTATACTGTGATTTGTTTTTTTTACACTGTTTTACTTGTATTCTGCTTTTAACTGCATACTTAAACTTGAAAATAGACCACAGCCCTGTCTCTTGTGAGACAGACAGAAATTAGAAGAGGTCAATGAAGGAGTCACACATAAGTTACAACAGGTTAGCTAAGGTTAATCATCTGTGAACTGAGGAGGTGGAGATAGGAACTAAATCTTCTATGCAAGGGGTAAAAATTGAGGAAGG